>NW_015627255.1:389684-400103 GCF_001515625.1 Sinocyclocheilus rhinocerous
TATATATATATATATATATATATATATAATTTTTTTTTTTTTTACTTTATTTAAGCTTTAATTCAATTGCTGAAAACAATTGTTAATATTTAAATTTTAGTTGTAGTTAACAATAACAACACTGCTGCTTCCATAAAGCATATATGACAATAGTAAGTGTATCTCTCTCATAGGTTGATCATCTAAAAGAGGATCTGGCCACCCAATATCAGCTATACAGAAATGAACGTGATGCAAGAAAACTGCTCATCACCAGAATCAGCACAATGCAGTCTACCCAAGATACTGAACATGATGATAATAATGAAGGTTATAAATGAAGGTTACACTAATGACACTTAGTAGTAGAGTCTGAAAAAATAAACAAACCTGGAAACAAAAGTTTTACTACTGGAATTTAGTGTATGAGAATAAGGATCCAGTGGGAGGGTGACCACCTGTCCTGCATTTTGCGGGACAGTCTTGAAATTGAGAGGTTTGTCCCTTTTCGTGCAAGACGTAAACAGTGTCCCACATTTCAATTATGTGTGTATTATTATTTTTTTCTTCCCTGAAATTACAAATTACAAAAAAAAATGTGATTGCCATTTAGAAATCCATTTGTGCAGCCGTCATGTTCTAGCTAGAGTGGGGAAACAACAACCAAAGCATTCATAGAGAGGTTTTTTTTCCTGCTGATGAGGACTGGATGGAGCAAAGGGATCAGTGTGGACCTCATCAAAAATCGTTAAATACATCCAGGCAGGATTTTTTCTAGACACATGCTAGATAAGAACATCCTGATCAAACCTGCCAGACCCAACAAAAAATACAAGTTCAAGACGCACTGAATCTGGTAAAACACATGTAATGTTCGCATAGTCTAATTAAAAAAACATAATCTAGTCGCCACGCCACTTAAGGAAATGTATTTTAATATAAAATGTGATTTTTACATTCTAGTCTGTTATTCATTTCATTATATTTAGTAGACTGAATATAGCCTATAGCCTTTCACTTAAACCTGGGCAAACTGTCACAGAGTCGGTCACCATTAACACCATTAGCTTATTGATGATATAAAGCATGTTATCATCCAGGCAACATTAATATTTACATTTACTCGCACTCGTGTCCTGCATTTTCCTGCTAAATCACATCTACTCTCCTGCAACTGGGCAATAACCGACTGGTCACCCTAGCCAGTGGAGGAAGCGTAGTAGAGGTGTGATGTCAGATTATTTGAAGATGATTAATATAAGCGGGGCTGGAGCTTTTTACAGAGGTCTGATTGCCAAGAATGAGTTGCAGTAGTCAGGAGGTTGAGTAGTGAGGAGGTGGTTTGACAGAAACTTTGCTTGTTCCTCTCAGAGGATGAATCTGAGGATCCTGTGGTGGTGAAAATGGCTTTGCAGGTGTGTAGAGAGGATCTTACCAAAGTCCAAGTTGAGCTTAACCGCCTGCAAGCCGAATACAGTGATGTGGTCCCACGAAGAGACTGGGATAACCTGAATCATATGCATGAGGAGACTTTAATGAAGGTATGGAGCAGAAATATATATATATATATATATATATATATATATATATACATTTACGTACAAAATAATCAATTAACCAATATACCTTACAAAATGTTTTGTACTTATGTATGATAGAATTAAGTATTTCATCTATTATATTATTATGTTAATTTTTTATGTTTTTATTTATCTACACTACGATTTGAAACTTTGGGGTCAGTGCATTTTGTAATGAATAATATTATTCAGCAAGAATGCATTAAATTAATCAAACACCCAAAAGAATGACTCTTAAACATCAATTCTAGATGTAGCGTGAAAATAACACAATAATCTATTTGATATGTATTTGATAATAATATTTAATGTGATTTGTTTCCTTGTTTTAGCTGGAAACCTTACAGGCAGACTTTGACCAGTTAAAGTCCGAGTATGACACACTGCTTGAGGTTCATCGTCAGGTACTTGTGCAGAGAAACAGACTTAAAAGAGGTCTATAATGATAAATAAATAATCATAAACTCATCCGATTACTAAACATTATTCTAATCAACAGTCAGCACCTGCTGTGTTACACTCCAATCAGTCTGTGCTGCAACATGGCTCAGGTAACAAAACACATTGTTGGTTACTGGTTACAACTCCCAGACCAAACTGGGAACAATGTTCAGGTAACAGTATCTGAATTTTCCAGTCGTAAGTTGTCATATCTGTTCTTTATATAATGCAGTTAAGCGTATGTTTGAGACAATCTTATGTGTTGTAGACATACTAGGAGGCAGTGAGCGATGTAAAGAGCTCTTTGAAGGTCAATCCAGCCAAAAGAGGCTGGAGATTTTGCTGCAGCAGATGAATGGCCAAAATGAGTTCTTCACTGGTCTCGTAAGTGTTCTTAACGTCAGAAATAGCAATAGAGCACTGCAGTGATGACGTGTTTTTGTAGGCCAACATGGAAGTTAGCATTACCCTGGTTCTCTCGATAAAAACCTAAAACCCAATAGGATTTTTCCATTGGCTTTTGGATTATAGCAGAAAATAAACTCTTTGACAAAACAAGTTTATTATTTTTATCTATTTAGCCTAAATATATATATAAAAAAAGAAATAATAAAAAGAAACTAGGAAGCTAAACATAGGCTATAAATGAACTACACCAGCTTTGCTAGGCTGACGTAAAGTTGTTTTCACAGGGCACATCCAGTGACGTCCCCATTTATCTACAGTGTGAGGGGAAACTTATGAATCTTAAGCTCAAGAAAGCAGATATAGTCAGAGTTATAAAAGATATCTGGAGGGAAAAAACTGCAGAGAATGAAAAGGTATGTATGTATGTATGGCATACCAATATCCAGACCTGCCAACCTGTACGCATTTTGATAAGCCATATGATAATGCCATATCATATGATAAGCCATGTTTTTCTACAGTGTATAGAAGTGTACTGGAGTTTTTTTTTTTATAGCATTTTATTTTGCAAAAAAAAAAAAATCCAAGCCATTGGAACCGCCCCGCCCCTCCCCCCAAACCCTATGTCACATCCCGTCACACTGATGGTACTCAAAACAATTTCCAAGGTTGACAGGTCTGCTGGCTTGATTTGTTTAAACAGTCACTAGCTATGAGTATTTAAAGCTGTATTTCTCCACACATTTTTCTTCTATGAAGAATGATGACTCCAGGGATCTGCAGATGTTTCTTCACAGCTATCTTGTGGAACATTTTAAGGATAAGGCAGGAGAGTGGGCTTGCAGCTTGATGGAAAGCATCCAAAACAATCTTTAAGATGATCTCATTTGCCTTTTTAATGACATCTTGACTGGGAAGGTTTGTGTTTAATCTAAATAATCATTCGTGTTAAATGTCCATAGTACTGATGAATAATTAAGTCCAATGAAAGCAGGTTTTTCAGCTGCTGTACATAATATGTGCCCCCCCAAATATCTAAATGTTTATTGGGATATATCCCAATATATATATATATATATATATATACAGTATAATGTTGCTGACTAATTTTGTGGCAGGTTGATGAGAGTATCTACCATGGACAGACTCAGCTGCTGTCTCACTTGCTCAAGGTTTTAATTCAAAGTGACACAACACAATGCGGATCACTAACCGTCTTAGAATTTAGGTGAGCAAAAACTCATAATTCCTCAGTTGAAAACTTATGATTGTCGTGTGATTATTATTATGTTATGTGTGCTATTTTCAGTGAGGCATTGAAGAAGGCTTTCCCTCTGAAGTCAGATCAGGACATAGAGGAGCTGTTGGTGGTGGCTCAGACAGAGCTGAGGAGTAATGGAGTGCGCATTGCTTATCAGACACTTTATACAGAGGTCAGTTTGATATTTTTGCTTAAGAACATAATTTATAGTGAATATAGTGACTACCATTCAAATGTTTGGGGATGGTATTTAAAAAAAAAAATTGTGCTCACCATGACTGCACTTATTTGCTCAAAAATACAGTAAAAAATAATATTGTGAAATATTATTACAATTTAAAAATAACTTTTTAAAAATGTAATTTATTCCTGTGATGGCAAAGCTGAATTTTCAGTAGCCATTACACCAGTCTATCACATGATCCTTTAGAAATCATTCTAATAGGCTGATTTGGTGCTTAAGAGTCATTTCTTATTATTATAAGTGTTGAAAACAGTTGTGCTGCTTAATATTTTTTAGAACATTTTTTCCAGGAATTTTTGACAAATAGGAAGTTCAAAAGAACAGTGTTTATTTGTATTAAGAATATTTTGTAAAATTCTAAATGTCTTTATTGTCACGCTTGATCAATTTAATGCATCCTTGCTAAATGAAAGTATTAATTTCTTTCCCAAAAAATCTTACTGACTACAAGTTTTGAATGGTACTGTATATATAAATATATTAAAACAACATAATGTTTTGTGTACATGTTGTTCTCACTCCAGGACACAGATGGAAGACACAAAGAGTTCCCGAGTCTAGTTAAAAAACAAGCTACTTCTGAGAGACTGCAGTACATCAGCGAGCTGAGAGTGCAACTGGAAGGCAAAGGGTGAAAGATCATCATCCATCAAACTGTTTACAAAATTAGAATAAGTTATTAGAGATCTCAGTGTAAAAGCCACATTTAACTAATCCTGTTTAGATTTCTGAAATTTAGAAATCCTGTTTTGTATATCATCAATGTAGGGAAATGGATGCAGAGCACCTCAGGGCTGCCTTCAAGACTATCGATCCCTCACTGGATTCTGAAACTCTGGACTGGAATATCAGTGTAGCTTTTCAGACAAAGGAGTGTGAATTACAAGCTCCAGCTTTGAACACAGAGGCTGTGCTACAGCGTATCTCTGTGGCTAATGTAAAAAGGGCAGGGCCAAAGTGATGACCATATGTTACAAGCACATTTCCAATCTTTTTATAGCACACTACACATATAAACCAAGCACAGCACTAGGATATAGAAACACCTCTGTATTAATAGTTTGCATATTGTTATGTAATTAGATAAATCACATATCAAGAATGACACAATAATTAAATAATTTAAAAAATCGTTTAAATAGCCTCATGTCTTTGCATGCTGCTTTAACATGTTTTTATTTTTTGCTTTTGCTTAAAAAGAAAAGTAACTGCCATGCTTGTTATATTGACCTTTTACATCTAAATCAACAAAGCTATATTAATTTGTATTGTCCGCTACAGATTACGTCATAATTATTTTTAGGTCAGTAAATGGTACATTTATATTTATTTGCTTGTCAGTTTTATTCTGTTGATTTGTTACAATTTAATGTAATTTATTATTAACAAGAGCTCAATTTTCCACCTTGTAGGCCTAAATGCAAAGAAGCACTGCATTTGTGAGACTAATTGAAAACTAAACTGAAATTTTCTGCACATGTAATTTTATTTAACAGAACAGAATTTACAACCACAGATTGGAAATAGAAGAGAAACTGCACAAATATGGTTTCTAAGCGTTTCGAGCGGTTCTCGTACTCGAGTCAAGAATCGGTTGCTGATGGTACTGATGCTGTATGATTCTGTGAACGCGGGTGAACTTGATTTATATATTAAACGTATATTATTAAACGTAAGTTTAATAACAAATAAACGGTTTCTGTAAAATGCTGATATAAGAATTTATTCACTTTATATCTATCTCTAAGACATGTAAAATATCGTTTGCACATCATTGCCTGTATTTGGGTGCTTTAACAAAACCTAAATGTAGGGTCCAAGATCAGAACAGAATTTACAACCACAGATTGTAAATAGAAGAGAAACTGCACAAATATGGTTTCTAAGCGTTTCGAGCGGTTCTCGTACTCGAGTCAAGAATCGGCTGCTGATGGTACTGATGCTGTATGATTCTGTGAACGCGGGTGAACTTGATTTATATATTAAACGTATATTATTAAACGTAAGTTTAATAACAAATAAACGGTTTCTGTAAAATGCTGATATAAGAATTTATTCACTTTATATCTATCTCTAAGACATGTAAAATATCGTTTGCACATCATTGCCTGTATTTGGGTGCTTTAACAAAACCTAAATGTAGGGTCCAAGATGTTGATGATGATGATGTTTTAAACTGATTGAAGTTATGATTACTGACTTTATATGACTATATCAGTACGTGAGGGCGTAAAAGAACTGGTGAGCCGTGTTTGAACCGATTCATTGAAACGAACTGTCCGAAAGAACCGGCTCGCAGAAAAGAACCGGACTTCCCATCACTAATCGACAACATGTTTACACTGACTGGCTGTCAAGAACCAAAATTCAAAGCAGTGTGTAAGCGCTTTGCGCATGCTCAAACGGAAGAGGCCGCTCAACTTCTGTTCTCCGCGCGCTGGAATCGCCATAACTGGAACCGTGGAATCGGTTTAGGGCTCACGGAGGTAAGATGTTGGCCACATATTATTTATAACAGTTAACGTTGCATTTACGCTGCACATAACTACTTTATGCAAAGTAGCACTGAGGCTTTTTGCCAAGAATAATCTGAAACGCTAGCGAATAGGACACGCCTATAGGACAGGAGGGTGTACGGGCCGCGCGAGGGTGTCGCGCCTGCATTCAGCTCATATGGCTCTGGGGTATTTTTAGAACGGAACGAGGGTGCGTTTGGTCTAAGTTGCCCGTTGATCGTTACTATTCAAACTCCGAGTCGATATTCAAAAGGCAAAGGCCACTTCAACGTAAAACAACGTTTTCGCATCACGATTTAGCCGGTGAGCTTGTTGTAGACAGACAGCCCAGTGTTAGCACGTCTGCGGCTAAAGCTAAAATGAATCAGTCAGTCCACAGCGAGACCATTGAAAGCTAGCTAATAATCTTAGCATGGTTACTTTTAATGGTTAGTAGCATTCTTGATCAAATAGTGGCTCTAGTTTGACGGAAATGATTTTAACCACAATTTGGACATCTTCATATGGTCACTGATTGATTTGTAAATGAAGTTAGTACTTGCTAACCGACCAACTAGTGCTAAGAGTCTCTAAAATCCAGCCGAATGCTTTTATATGTCAGTCATTTTGATCGACTTTGACAGTAATCGAACTAGCTTGGTTAGTGTAGTTACTGTCATTCATACAATTACTAATGTATGCAAGAAAGTGTAATTATAGAGAGTTGTCATCAAATGCTCTAAATAACTAAAGACACATTGTATTCCAAAACTCTACTTGTTAGATGTCACATGTCAGTGGAAACTATAGCTATTAGAGTTATTGATATGTTTAAGTTTGAAAGTTGCTGACAAATCAGTATAGGTTTTTTTAAAAGGGTGGAGCAGGAGTGTGTTCCATGTGCTTCTAAATAGAAAGGTGTTTATAAAGGTCTGTTCACACTAAAGGCCCGTTCACATCAAGGACAATAATTATAACGATAAATATATAGTTTAAAAATCATTCTAAATTGAAAAGAATGGAGAATAGGGTACGGTACACACTACTGCTATAACAATGACACAGGAGCAATGTATGATATATAATAAAAATACTGACAGTCAACGATAATCTATCCAACTTTAAAGAGCTCAAGCATTTAGATAACTTTTATAATAAACAGAGGTTTATTGTGTGTTGCTGTGAACACTAATATAGTTATCAGTACAGTTATCTTTATAGTTATTGTTCTTTGTGTGTACAAGCCTTAAGGACAACAATTATAAAGTGCTAATAATCATTCTAATTCTATAAGAAATCCAAACCACAACTATAACCATAACGCTACAGAGAACCGATATCGATGCAATAACTGAATAAATTTTTCTAGCAGGTGAACTATAAAGACCTTGGCAGCCAATCAGAATCCACTTGACTTTAACAGGATTAAAGGAGCACTCCACTATTTTTGAAAGTAGGCTCATTTTCCAACTCCCCTAGAGTTAAACAGTTGAGTTTTACTGTTTTCGAATCCATTCAGCCGATCTCCGGGTCTGGCGGTAGCACTTTTAGCTGTAGCTTAGCATAGATCATTGAATCTGATTAGACCGTTAGCATCTCGCTCAAAAATGACCAAAGAGTTTCGATATTTTTCTTATTTAAAACTTGACTCTTCTGTAGTTACATCGTGTACTAAGACCGACGGAAAATGAAAAGTTGTGATTTTCTAGGCCGATATGGCTAGAAACTATACTCTCATTCCGGCGTAATAATCAAGGAACTTTGCTGCCGTACCATGGGTGCAGCAGGCGTAATGATATTACGCAGCACCTGAAAATAGTCCCCAGCACGCTCCCTGTGCAAGCAGGTGGTCACGTTGGTTATGTTGGCGGAAGTTAGCCTATTTTCAGGCGCTGCGTAATATCATCGGTCCTGCTGCACCCATGGTACGGCAGCAAAGCCGTATTCAACCGTTGTGAATCGGGCTAAAATAAGGCGATAGTTTTGAACACTGGCTGGTCATGTACTTGCTCAAATATTGATTTCGGATCATATTTAATCAAAAGAAGTTACGGACTGCAGCTTTAACAAAACTTATCATAAGCATTGTAGTATTCAAAGTGGATGTCATAACAAATGTCAGTAGACCGGGAAGATTTTACAATGAGCGGTTCATTCATAAATTCGTAAGATCTTACCTTCATGCTGTGGAAATACAATCTGGAAGACAAGACAACGAGCTCAGCACTGAACAGAGGTGTGGCTTTATAAGGTATATTTAGTGCCAGAAAAACAAAAAAGGTGCACTCAGTATCGTTAATTTTGCCAATTAAAAACTTTACACACAAAGGAACAGCACTTTGAGAAAAATTATTAAAATTAGCCTATTTATACTCGCATCAAATTACTATCTGTCCTCCTATCTAAAGTTGTTTATTTACTACATGGAGCAGGTTGCTCCAGTATGGGCTTTGCCATCTTGTCATCACATGACCAGCCATATCATGCAATTGATAAGTTTACTTCACATATTGCTTTCAATCAGTGTGTGATGCCCTCAATTATAAACAAAAGTACATCTTAACAAGCCCAACAGTGTAACAAACACAATACAAATGATAGTGACCACTGGTACTCACTGGTACTATAGCCTTAAAAGCCAGTGCACCTTTAAATGTAGATGAAAGTTTCTGTTTTTTTCTGTCTGTCAGTTGTTGTCAACCCTCAGTCTGTCATATACATTGAGTCATTTATTCTGTCTCCACCAGTGCCTGTAGCAGGGTGAATCAGAATGGGAGACAAGCCGATTTGGGAACAAATAGGATCCAGCTTTGTGCAACATTACTATCAGCTGTTTGACACAGACAGGACTCAACTTGGATCGATATATGTGAGTATTGTATTAAGCTCTTTTCTTCAGGATAGTTCTCTCTTGACTAGTCCCTTAGTTGAGAGAGATGTCAAGTAGAAATGTTTTACTGACTCTGCCTTGCCTTCATGTTAGAGTTCAAAGCGTCACTTGGTTTATGTCTTGCAGAGTGACGCTAGATGCCCAGTAACAAACAAGTTTTGTCGTGTGTTCAGCAGAGGAATCTTTTCAGGCCAGAAATGTGGTTCTGTACTGGACCTTTAAAAAGCCTAAAGTGCTCATACATGAACCTATATTTTCAGCAACACATGTTAAACAATATGTAAAATATATGTTAAACAATACTTATATTGAGGGATATTTGTTGAGTATTTATATAAATTATTTAATATGTATGTATTAAAAGACTGGCCACAGTACTGCTTTGCTGTCTACATTTTGGCGGCTTTAGCTCAACTACATGCTCTTTTTTTTCTTGTCTTAGATTGATGCGTCATGCCTTACATGGGAGGGTCAGCAATTCCAGGGAAAAGCCGCAATTGTCGAAAAGCTTTCCGTAAGTATTTGCGTGTGTTTTGTTAGCGTTGACGGTTTGATAGGTTAGGGTTTGATTGGTTAGGGTTCATTTCCGAAAATAGAGGGTGGGAGTTTTCGCACTATCAACCAATACCAATAAATACCAATACCAAAAAATCTCTCAAATCGAACATATAGTGTGCATCCCCAATTAAATATTGATCAGATGTTTAATTACTATATGTTAGGCTTGCCGCGATGGACGGTGCTGACGGTGATACTGTTGTTAAGCCGCAACACCGGTTATGTCACTTGCCCACCGTGGCACCGACCCCCACCGTCGTTTTGATTTTTTTATAGTAATAAAAATGCAACCCTACCATATGTATTGTATATCTGAATCAGAAAGAGTTTTATTGCCAGGTGTTTTTACATGTACGAGGAATGTTTTGGTGACAGAAGCTTCCACAGCACAAACAGAAGGACCGCGACAAGAGACACAGATAATAAAAATAGGTTAATAACAATATACAAAAAATATTTAAAAAAAAATACACAATATACAAAGTAGACAATGGATGGTATTTGTGTGTACAGGTGTGTTATGTACAAATGCAAGGAAATGTAAAAAAAAAAAAAAAGGAATG
>NW_015627255.1:401174-402271 GCF_001515625.1 Sinocyclocheilus rhinocerous
AAAAGTCTTAAATTTAACTTGTTCAAGTCTGCAGAAACCCTGTGAGGAGACCAGAATGATTTTGCCAGCTCTTTTTCTCACTCTGGAGGAGTGCAGCTCTTGGAGAGTGGGGAGGGTTGTACCAGTGATTGGCTCAGCAGTCCAGACTATCCGCTGCAATCTTCTAAGGTCTGATTTGGTAGCTGAGCTGAACCAGATAGTTATAGAAGTGCAGAGGATGGATTCAGTGACTGCAGAGTAGAACTGTATCAGCAGCTCCTGTGGCAGGTTGAACTTCCACAGCTGGTGACAATAGAGTCTATGTGGAACTCCAACTTCAGGTCCTGAGAGATGGTGGGCGCCAGTTGATGGGGTGGGTGCTGGATGAGAATTTTCCCAGCCTTACTAGCTGGTGCCTGTCTGTCAGGAAGCTGGTGATCCACTGACAGACAGAGGGGGTACAGAGAGTTAATTTGGACCGGAGTAGGGTTGGGTACCGTTCACATTTTAACCGGTACGGTACCGGTATCGGTACCTGAATTTCGGTGCCGGTACCCAACGGTACCTTTTTTCTGTACTTTACTCTCGGTGTAATTACAAAAGCATTTATTTCAGTGAAAAAATAAGTCCAAAAGTCTCAATTTCAACATTTTGAACAATTTTTTTTTACCCCTCAGAAATTCTTGTTTTAATTTTTCTGAAAATCAAATGAAGGCATTAAACATTTATTTTAAATCAAATGAAAATTAAATCCTTTTATTTTTTGGCAAACAAACTGAGGTTTACTGTTGAAATTAATACATGGAAGAAAAATTGTGTGAATATTCCTTTAAAACATTTTATAATAGGCTAATAATTGTATTATTTTTTTCTACAATTAAGTGATTAATCTGGTTGAAATATTTATTTTTATCATTTAATTATTTTCTTTAAATTTGATAGAAAATTAGTATTTAAAGATGTACATTATACTGTCCAAAATCTGGTTGTAATATTTATTTTTATCATTTAATTGTTTTCTTTAAATTTGATAGAAAATGGAATATTTAAAGATGTACATTATACTGTACAAAAGTAATACAAGAGTAATATATTTCTGTTACATGTTAAACCGTACT
>NW_015627255.1:403016-415683 GCF_001515625.1 Sinocyclocheilus rhinocerous
AGTTTTTGTGATGATGCCGTCATATAGTGAGAGGCAGAGGCCGAAAATCACCGCGAGCGTCACGCGTGCTTCAGTATTTGTTTAGTAAACAAAACCGCGTTTCCGCCATTCATACATTTTTTTTATTTATTTATTTTTTATTCAAGGAACAATAACACACAATGTGTTATCAAGAAAACAACATTAAAATAAGAAAAGAAAAACATAGAAGGACAAATTATAACAAACAAAAAACTGTTGCCAGGGGGAGGTCCGCCATTCATACATACAGAGGCAAGTGGAACATGCAGGATTCATATTTAAACTGTCCTTTTGCATTTTAATATTCACAGACACTAGTTCATATCGCGATTCGAATGAAGTGGCAGACCTACTTTTGATTTATTCCAAAATTGCTGAAGTCCACAAACAGGATCCTCACATAAGTCCCTGATCTGTCCAGATGTTGTAGGATATAATGCAGTCCTATGTTGACTGCATCATCCACAGACCTGTTCGGTAAGCAAACTGCAGGGGGTCCAGCAAGGGTCCAGTGATGTGCTGGCCCAACTGAAGGACCAGTCTTTCAAATGACTTAATCACCACAGATGTTAAAGCCACAGGTCTGTAATCATTTAGTCCTGTAATTTTGGGTTTCTTTGGGATGGGTATGATGGTGGAGCATTTGAAGCAGGAAGGGACTTCGCACAGCTCCACTGATCTGTTGAAGATCTGTGTGAAGATGGGAGCCAGCTGGTCAGCACAGGTTTTTAGATAGGCTGGTATAACACCGTCTGGGCCTGGTGCTTTCTTTCTCTTCTGTTTCCAGAAGACCTGACACACATCTTTTTCACAGACCTGAAGTGCAGGAGGGGGTGGGAGAGGGGGTTTTGCTGGAGGTGTTAATAGATCCATGGAGAGAAGGTCAGAATGGGTGTGAGACAGGGTTTTTCAAACCTGCAATAAAACACATTCAAATCGTCGGCCAGTTGTTGATTCTCCACAGTGCTTGTAGTTGATGTCTTTCAGTCCTTTCCACACTGATGCAGGGTCATTGGCAGAAAACTGTCAGCTTTTCGTAGTAGTTCCTTAACCCCTCTGATCTCCTTTGTCAGTGTTTTTGGCCTGTTAATACAAGACTCTGTCCCCATTCCTGTAGGCATCTTCTTTGGCCTGACAGAGCTATCTGAATTTTTCAGTGAACCACGGTTTGTCGTTGTTGTAAGTTAAATGAGTCATGGTAGGGATGCATATATCCTCACAGAAACTGATGTATGATGTTACAGAATCTGTGAGTTCATCCAGATCGATGGCAGCAGCTTCAAAAACACTCTAATCAGTGCAGTCGAAGCAAGCTTGTAAATCCCGCTCTGATCCGTTAGTCCATCTTTTTACAGTCCTTATTACAGGTTTAGCTGATTTCAGTACAAAGCTATCTGAGTTTTGCAGTGAACCACGGTTTGTCGTTGTAAGTTAAATGAGTCCTGGTAGGGATGCACCTACTGTATCTCACAGAAGTGAGTACACCCCTCACATTTTTGTAAATATTTTATTATATCTTTTCATGTGGCAACACTGAAGAAATGACACTTTGCTACATTTTAAAGTAGTCAGTGTACAGCTTGTATAAAAGTGTAAATTTGCTGTCCCCTCAAAATAACTCAACACACAGCCATTAATGTCTAAACCACTGGCCACAAAAGTGAGTACACCCCAAAGTGAAAATGTCCAAATTGGGCCCAATTAGCCATTTTCTCTCCCCGGTGTCATGTGACTCATTAGTGTTACAAGGTCTCAGGTGTGAATGGGGAGCAGGTGTGTTCAATTTGGTGTTATCGCTCTCACTCTCTCATACTGGTCACTGGAAGTTCAACATGGCACCTCATAGCAAAGAACTCTCTGAGGATCTGAAAAAAAGAATTGTTGCTCTACATAAAGATGGCGTAGGCTATAAGAAGATTGCCAAGACCCTGAAACTGAGCTGCAGCACGGTGGCCAAGACCATACAGCGGTTTAACAGGACAGGTTCCACTCAAACAGGCCTCGCCATGGTCGACCAAAGAAGTTGAGTGCACGTGCTCAGCGTCATATCCAGAGGTTGTGTTTGGGAAATAGACGTATGAGTGCTGCCAGCATTGCTGCAGAGGTTGAAGGGGTGGGGGGTCAGCCTGTCAGTGCTCAGACCATACGCCGCACACTGCATGTGGCCAGCGGTTTAGACATTAATGGCTGTGTGTTGAGTTATTTTGAGGGGACAGCAAATTTACAGTTATACAAGCTGTACACTCACTACTATACATTGTAGCAAAGTGTCATTTCTTCAGTGTTGTCACATGAAAAATGTGAGGGGTGTACTCACTTCTGTGAGATACTGTATATTCACAGAAACTGATGTATGATGTCCAGAATCCATGAGCTCGTCATGATCGGTGGCAGGAGCTTCAAAAACACAGTCGAAGGCTTGTAAATCCCGTTCTGCTTCATTAGTCCATCTTTTTACAGCCCTTATTACAGATTTAGCTGCTTTCAGTTTCTGCCTGTACTAGGTCAGTATAAGATGAACCAGACAGTGATCAGAGAGCCCCAAAGCTGCCCGTGGGACAGAGTGATATGCATCCTTTATTGTGGTGTAACAGTGGTCCAGTATATTACTGTCTCTGGTAGGACATGTAACGTGATGTCTGTATTTTGGCAGTTTACTTGTGAGGTTTGTTTTATTAAAGTCCCTGAGAATGATTATAACAGAGTTCGGATGTTGTTGCTCTGTGTCTGCGTTCTGATCAGCGCTCGCGTGCACTTGTGGTGAAATGTAAACACTTACGAGAATGAACGAGGAAAACTCCCGCCGCTACTCCGCCAACTACAATGTTCAGCTAAATGCCCAAGTAATCAAAAATCAGTAGAAGATGTATGGTGTGTACTGTCAAATGTTTAACAGTTCATCCCTGGTAAAACTTACTGTTTTTGAAAAACCTCAGACAAGACAAACTAACAAAAAAATTAAAACAACTGGAGAGCTCCTCACCAAGGCAGCCATACGCAGCGCCGTCTTGCTCGCCAATATGCCAAGATATGAAGTATCTTTCAGTTTAAACAGTAATGATATACATTATTTTTTGTTTTTACCTTTTTTTCAGAGCCTGCCGTTCACAAAAATAGCTCACAGCATCACAGCACAAGACCATCAGCCCACCCCTGATAGCTGCATATTGAGTATGGTAGTAGGCCAACTAAAAGTAAGTATTTTCTAAATTTAATTTTGACCTCTGACAGTTATGCTATTGCAGCTGCGCTTGAGGTGAACACTTCAGACAAATATGTATTTGATAAGGTCTAGGAGGTCATTCTCCCCATTTGAAATGCATAACATCACCTTAATCGCAGTGACATTTGAATCGAGAGGCCGTGGACAGTTTAAGCCTCTTTTGATTGCCCTCTCGCTCCACCTTATGTGACACAGTACTGTGTAGTCAAAGATTGTATAAGCATTTCAGAGCTGTAGAGTATGTGTGTTTGTCTATCAGGCGGACGATGACCAGGTGCTGGGCTTCCACCAGACCTTTCTGTTGAAAAGTATCAACACTGCCTGGGTTTGCACCAATGAAGTCTTCAGACTTGCCCTGCACAACCTTTGAACTTAAAGGCTCTCGCTGGTCACATGGCCTTTCCTCCTTCTCTTAATGTCTGTAAGGACCAGTGTCCACTTGGGTTCACGCACACCGTACGGGCCTCTCTACTAACAGCTTTAAGCTGTGTTCAGATCAAGCGTCTGTGTAGATTTAGTATGCTATGACATGTCTTATTTGTTCATGCAGGTTTGCCTGGTGTGTTTTTTGCACTCCTTTTGCAGTGTGTGTGCATTCTGTGTGCGGTGAAGAAGCAGCACGGCCTGATTGTGCATTTGCAGTCTGCTACTGATCCTGCGGCTGTATACCACAAATACAACATTAATCCATTATTTTAATTTGAAATCCAAACGTTATTACTGAAAATGCTGTTTCAGCATTGTGATTTATCTTTTTACACAGTACAGTAATACAATCTTTCATAGACATATTCACATTTAAATGCAATAAATTTAAACAACGTATTATTCAATGCATTTTACTTCTAGATTTATATATTACGTTGATCAAGCAAGTGGCAAAACATTTAAACACAGCCTATAGCTTAGTTTTCTTACAGTAAAAGTTAGTAGGCTATCACAAACATTTTAAATGAAAACTTAACCACTGACAGAAACATTCGACTCTTGTGCATTTTCTTTTGCATTTAAATCTTTATTACAAGCAATTGTGCCGGTCATGAAGTTTTTTCTACCTCCACGAGTGTTATTTATTATGTTACCTTGCTTATCTAACAGTGCACTTTTCCCGGGGCCAGTTCTTCGTACCTCGCTTAACACATCTGAGATTATTTGACAGATGCCAGATCTTCTAATCGTGATAACTGATCTCTGGCGAATTTGGTTCTTCAAACGAATTTGTGGATTTGATTAAAATATCTGGATTAAGTTGTCTAAGATTAGTGCGCGTTCTCGTGTTCCCCGTAAAGGGCAGATGTACCGTTACTCGAAACCACGATCAGCAATGCAGCGATTGGCTGGCGCAAGACAGCAACATAATGACATCATATAATTAAAAAAACACCTGACAAATTTCTGGACCTTTATAAGGAAACAGCCAAGTGAACAAAACTACATAAATGTTATAATAAATAAATAAAATGTGCACTGTTTTTATTTATTTGTTTATTTTTAATTTTTTTACATGATTCCCAATTATTTATATTCACGATTTCTAGTATTTGTACAGGCTTTACTTATTTCAGTGTTATAATTAGCAATTCATGTAATTTTATCTTTGAAGCAGATTTGTTACATGACAGCGTTAATTAAAGTTTCTTAAGGGTCAAGATCAAGTTATCTGCATCTCCTGCGCTCCATCAAGCCACTCCCATAATAGCTGTCACCAAATTAAAAATTAATTCACGACTCCGATTAACTGTATAGCATGTGTGTAAGACTCTAATACAATTATAAAGTAATTATTTTATCACGAATAAATATTTCAGTGAGTAAAACTGGCTGTGTCTGTAGTATTATAGATTACACAACATTATAATATTATTTTCAAATTAATTTATAAATTATTATTACCGGTATTTTAAATGATTGTCCCAGGATTAGTACGGTACTCTTGTAATAGAGTAGCAGTGGCTGGGTCAGATTTTAAATATCAATTCCTCTTAAAAAGATGCAATATAATCCTGTTTACATGAAATAAGCCTGCTCCAGAGCAGGTTTAAGCTTACGGACCTGGTGCTATGACAGTAAGTCCAGGATGAGCTTCGAAGAACCAAATAATCCAAGATCATGCCAAATTGTCAACAATCAAATCCAGCTAACTGAGTTAGTGACGTACGAAGAATGGGCCCCTGGCTTTAAACCTAGCCAAAAAGCCATGTGTTGACTGAAACACAGTAGACTTTAATTGTGCATTTATGCTATAATTACTACATTTTAGTGTCAGTCCATGTTAATTTTTTACCCCGAACAATGCGCTGTCACTTTAATTCAGAGCGTGCAGCACAGCAAAAATAGACTCGATGTGAAAACAATAGCTGCACTGCTGCATATGCACCGCTCCTGGAGCACATTGCCGGACCGCATCCGTGTGCAGTGTGAATGCTCTACCTTGTTAACATGGACACAGAAAAAAATACACACCTCATATGCACTGCAAACAGAGTATGTGTGAAACGGGCATAACAATCAGCTTTTATTTTGACCTGTCTTTATGTGCATCTAATATTTTATAATGAAGAGTTCTGCATTTTAGTCAGAGTTCCTTCACGTGAAAAACTAACGTGACATTGTTCAAAATGGGTGAAACATGGCATACTTAAGATCAGATGTGTTTCTATTGAGCTTTTAGATTATATTTATAAAGATGCAGCATAAAATGATATAGAAATGAATGGAGATTGACTATTGGGGTAAAATAAGTGTTATAAAATCATTATTTTGAATTACTTTTTATATTTTCTTTCTAGTTTAAGTATTAGTAATTTTGTGCTTTTGTCATTTTTATTAGGTTTATGTTTTAAATAATTTTATTCTAGTTTTAGTAATTTTAGTACATTTTAAGTTTTTTTTTTTTTTACTTGATTTCAGCTTTCTTTTTAATTAACAAAAAAATAATTGTTTTGGTTAGAGTTGTTTGGATTATCTTGCACAAAAAGCATTTTATAACCTTGTGACTTCTTTAAAATAATTGTTCGAGTTCCATCAGTATATGGCATGTGTGTATTTAATAAAAACATGGTCATAATAACTTAATATATGGCCAGTTTACATTACATACAGTAGGTGATGCCTTGTCTTGGATCATTGTTTTATTTGTGGCGATTCATTAGTGAAGATCATTTAAATTCAGGACTAGACTCCGTGTTTATGTGAGAAACTGACCAAGATTGTTTACCACCACATTTTGTCATGTTTTTATTTGTTTCACCGTCATCGACCAAAGTATGCTGTAATTATGTCACGACATTATGTCTTTAGCTGGGAAAAAAAGTGAATATTGTGACAGACTATGAGCCGCTGGATAGCTGGCCAATCACAGCACACCTCGCTTTTTCAGACCGATGAGTTTTGTAAAAATCGACGCGTTTCAAAAAGGCGGGGCATAGAGGAGAAACAATAATGTACAGTATGTGGAAAATAATGTGTTTTTTTAACTTTAAACCACATAAACACATTTCATTACACCAAATACACAAAATAATGTTCTTTTTAGCAGCATCATATGACCCCTTTAATAAGTCGTGGTTCCTTAATGCAGCTTTTGTCTTTACTTAGCTGAACTAATATGCTTTGAAACTTGCTGAACATGTCTGAAAACTTGCATGTTTTTAGTTTAACAGCATTTGAATTTTTACCCCAGGTTTAATTCCCTTCTCTTTAATGAAGTGTTGCAGTTGTATGAGAGCCTCCGTTTAAGTCTCCTCTGTGTTTCTGCTTTGTCTAGGCAGATGATGACCCCATCATGGGATTCCATCAGAGCTTCATCCTGAAGAACATTAATGAGGCTTGGGTTTGCACCAATGACATGTTCCGCCTGGCGCTGCACAATTTTGGTTAAACGCCCCATGGCTAGCAGGAGGGAAGTGGTGGAGGATGGGGTTCCGCCCTGATGACGCCTGAACCTGTCAATCAGCCCTTCATTCATCCCACTCAAGAGAAACAGCTCCGGATTACAGCAGTCAATCACAGAAAACATGCAGGCATATACTGTACTGCCTCTACTCCAGAAATGACATGTTTCTTTGCTGAAAGCCCACACATCCATCAAACTGACCCTTTTCCTTCGCCAACCTGCATGATGATGGGGAACTTAAATATCAGAGGACGCCCTGACCAGAACGAAAACATATTGACCTAACCTCGGATGTTTGATATTTACATTTTAGTTGCTGATTTTGACTTTGAAATAACAACCGTCTTACTGCCTATCTTTGCTTTAGTACAACATGTGTTCAGCTTGTTTTTAGAATATGCTCCTTGAAGTTTAAATCTTTTTTTGTTTTTGCCCCACTTGAAAATTGGTGTGATGTCAGGTTGCTCTAGCTATCCAAAGAACACCACCCTAATTTCCCCTTCCCCTCAGACCAGTGTGCTTCCCACTTTCTGCTCACTGTTCTATGTGACAATAAGTACCAAGCCAAGATACACAATAAAACATTTGAATTTTTCTTAACAACGTCATCATCTTGTTCATCCCCCTGTCTGGTTTTACGTCTAACTTTTTTCCCCTTTTCTATGCTTGTCTCTTCATGTTTTTGATACTGCTTCATATTAGATTCTATCATTAAGATTATAGATTTATTTGAGCAGAGCAGAACACGATGGAGCTGTTATTTCTCTTTTTACAGGTGGCCAGTGTTTCCTGAAGCAGTTGTTTAGACTAAAATAATAACGTTGGCTTAATTGGTAGAACATCACTATGATTAGCAACGGATTGCATGTCATTATTTTCCAAAATTTTCCTAACCTTAAAAATGGTAGAATCATAAATGGATGCTCTTGTTAAAGAGGAAAAATCGTAAGCATCCTCCAGTTATGCCACATCAATAAAGCAAGTTTTGCCAAGGTTAAGAAAGAGTTTGAAACGACACGGGGGGGAAAAAAGCCCAGATGAATCTTCTCATCACTTTTATTCTTTCATTTACCCTTTTGTTTTAGTTCAGAGGTTTTGCTTCCGCTGTTTTCCAATGATAAAAATCTTGAAGTAATGGTATGTGGGATGTTATGTTTCATAAGCTTGTATGAATGTAAATGTCATCGAGTTTGTAGTGTGGCCAAAGCCGTTATCACCTTCCATATTTAGGGTTATATTTTGACATTTCCAGTACAAGAAGGATCACAGACACAAAGCCTGAAACATGACTAGTTTGTGGGAATATGAGATGACTATTTTCTCGTTTCCACAAAATGTTTACACTAAAGGAGTTATGTTCATTGTTTCAGATTAGAAAAATCATATTCACAAAATATGAAGGCCTTTGTGCCAAGTGATGGTACAGATATTTTAGAAAGATGTCTTCTGCATTGTGGCTTTTTGCACTGAAATATCTAGACAGATCTGCTAGAACATCAGTATAATGAGTAAGTTTCTTGCATTATATTTTTGCTGGAATACATGTATTGTACATGCACTTCATGCTTGTTTGACCCTGCAGATATCCACTCTCTGTGGTTTAAGGGCAAGAGCAAAAGAACACTTGATTTTCCCAACAAAAACAACAGTAATACAATGTGAATACAGTAAGAGATACTTCAGCCGCCTACATGTATGTGGAAATAAATGAGATCAAATTAAAGTGTGCTGTTACGTTATTTCTATAGATGGAGGAAATAATTGAAATATATTTTTCTTAAGTGATTTTCTGACAACCACTGATAGAAAAGTAATCATAATACGTTTAATAATTATAACACGCCAGTAAAATATAAATATGAATTAGTGATCTCTAAAATAAGATTCTCTTAACAAAATTTTTATTCAAGAGTACCTGTCAAATTAGGTGATTCACTCCGGAACCGAAAAAATCCTGGCAGCAGAGGCGGGGGAATGAAATGCAGGGAACGCTCAACGGAAGTTGACTGACGGTTGCAAGCTTTTATGAGAGGCGAGCTCAGACAAAATTAAACTTGAGAATTTGAGAGTTTCCAGTGGTTTAATTCCTCCTTCCCTACTTTATGGCTTCCAGTTCCAACATGGACATAGAGGGCGCGACCCAGCACCTTCGGGACATCTTAAAACTGGATCGTTCCGGTAATTCGGCCGGTAAGTTGCCGGGGAAGGGAGCAGCTAGGCCGCGGCGCGATGATGCTGCGCAGCGCTGGATTTCAGCGCGAGCCACCTGACTACAGTCGCTCAAAAACGCGGGACAGCGCTAACTACATGGGACATCTTAAAACTGGATCGTTCCGGTAATTCGGCCGGTAAGTTGCCGGGGAAGGGAGTAACGTTAGCTAGGCCGCGGCGCGATGATGCTGCGCAGCGCCTGATTTCAGCACGAGCCACCTGTCTGTAGTCGCTCAAAAACGCGGGACAGCGCTAACTACATCGTATAAGTGACAAACATCATGTTTTGTGTGTTAATTTGATTGAATAAAAGCAGTGGTAATGTAGCATGTAAGGGCTAAACTCCTGCTGGTGCAGCAGCAGCAGCTTTGCTCAGACAGAAAGAGTTGTGTATTAATTGCGACATGAACATAAATGTTATTCAAAAGTTTAATGCATTGCATATTCTTCACTATGCAGCGACTTAATAACCGTGACATTATAGCTTTCTAGGCGAAGACATGTCAATTCAAAAGGACGGTTTAAAAACCTATTCAACTTTTTGTTCATCGTTACAAGGTTTTTCCTTATGTTAGAACAATGCATATACAATGTTACACATATTATATATATATTCATATATATATATATATATATATATTTATATATTTGTGGGGAAAAAAATACATAATATATACTAATGGGAGGGGAATTGTTAGTCAACCATAGATGGTGATGCACATCATTGAAAGTCACAAAAGTAATAGTCAGAGAGTGCACTATTGCAATTTTACGACTTGATTTATCAGTCATATAATTCCACAGATCCCTCTTTGGTAGAGAGCCAGAGAAAACCATCTTTCAATGGAGAGTTGAATGGTGTTCTTGGAGCGGATCTTATGGGAGCAGGAGGACTTGCGGCAATGGTGGAGCCAACTACTCACAACTCAGACAAACTTAATGGACAAGACACGCAGACTATGTATGTTTTGCTGTCATTAACACTGTATATAATGTTAAATGCATTCTTTAGCAAACCATTAGTGTTATAATATTGTCATTATCTTTTTATGAACTGTAATTTTTATATACTAGACTTAAAATGTTTTTCTTTATAACATTTATACTACCATTCAAAGGTTTGGGATCTGCAAGATTTTTAAATAAATATCTTGGGGTCACCAAGCCTGTGTTTGTTTGATTGAAGATACCGTAAAAACCTTAATATTGTGAAAAAATATTACAGTTTTAATATATTTTAACATTTAATTTATTTCTGTGTTGACAAAGCTGAATTTTCAGCAGTCATTACTCCAGTCACATGATCCTTCAGAAATCATTCTGAAATGCTGATATGGTGCACAAGAAACATTTCTTCTTATTATGAATGTTGAAAACCGTTGTGCTGTTTAATAGTTTTTTTGTGGAAGCAGTGATGAATAGAAAGTTGAGAAGAACTGCATAGAAATCTTGCAATAGAAATGTTTTGGAACATTATGAATGTATTTGCTGTCACTTTTAATTGGTTTAATGCATCCTATGTATGTTGAGTGAGCAGGTTTATATATAGGTATAAATAAATTAAATTAAAATTAGCTCTTTATTGTCAATAAATCCATATGTCTGTTGTTTTTTTTGTACCAGCTGTCTTTCAGGAGACGATGGGTCCACCTGTGTCCCCATCAGAGCAAACAATGTGGAAATTGTGTCCAGTCGTGACTCTAGTATTGACAGTAAGGCTCGTGGCAGCAACAAGGTGTGTAAATTAATGAACTTGTGCAAAAGTGTTTATTATTAACAGATCAGGCTTTCACTGTCATGGAAAACCTAGAAAAATCAGGGAATTTTCATTTTGTAGTTCCAGGTCTGGAAAAGTAATTTGAAATTAATAAAATCATGAAAACCATGGAAAATTATAGTCTGTAAATCTTCAACTTGTGCTCAGATATGAAATTTTTGCTTGGCTAGAAATCTCTATATAATGATTTTTAAAAACAAACTATTGCAAAAGTCATAGATATTAAAGGGGTGCTATTATGCTTTTTCACTTTTTCAACTTTAGTTAGTCTGTAATGTTGCTGTTTGAGCATAAAAAAGATCTGCAAAGTTACAAAGCTTGAAGTCCAATTCAAAAGGAGATATTTTATTTAACAGAAATCACTTTTCAAAAACTACAACGAACGACTCGTTTGGACTACAACGCATATTTTCCAGGATTTATGATATCACAAATACCGACGAATGGGACGAGACCTGGTTGAGCTGCACTAAAGAAGGCAACGAGTGTTATCACTATGTCGGAGACGCGCTAGCTTTCGAACTTAGAGTGGTTACAATCATCCGGGTTTAAATCGCGCTTAAATTTGTTTGATTTTGAGCAAAATTTACACTGAAGCTGCAGGCGGCTGTGGTAAGGGGCGTGACATTTCCCGACCAGACGCCGAATGGTGCCAATCACAACACACACTGGCCCAGCTAACCAATCACAGCACATTTTGTATTTCAGAAGGCGGGCTTTCATTTGATACAGGAACTATTTGAGCCGTTCATGCCAGACTGGGGAGAGAGGTGTTGTAATAATGTAAAATATGTGAAAAATAATGTGTTTTTCGAACAACCGAGTATGAGAGCCTGTTCTAGTACACCCCCAAAACAAAATCAAGACTTTGTAAAAGAGCATAATAGGACCCCTTTAATGGGTCAAAATGAATGGAAACTCTGAAAAAAAATTTTATTCTCTAAATCTTTTCCTCATGACTTTTCTTACAGGTCAAAATTCAGCCAGTGGCCAAATATGACTGGGAGCACAAATACTACTATGGCAATTTAATAGCCGTGTCCAACTCATACTTGGCTTATGCCATCAGAGGTCAGTTTGCACGCTGTCCATGGCTCATTTAGCACAGTCCTTTGAATATAATGCTGATTGGATTCAGCTGAATAGTTTGTAATTGTTTTTCGCTCACAGGTGCAAACAATCATTCTATGATCCGAGTGCTGCGGCTGGGATCAACGGAGCGTTCGCTGCTGAAGGGCTTCACAGGTGCAGTCACAGACCTTGCTTTCGCCCACTTGGACTCCACCCTGTTGGGCTGCGTGGATGAGGCTGGAAACATGTTCATTTGGCAACTCACTAGCCACAGCAGCAAAATACAGTATCCCCTGTAGAATGAACACGAATAATGATAAAGATTTTTCACATTTCATTACTAAATAATCAGGAGCAGCAGGTTAATTAGACCACTAATGAAGTTTTGTTTTTGTTTTTTTATCCAAAAAGGCCAAATTGTAAGTTATGTGTATATATATATATATATACATATATATATATATATACA
>NW_015627255.1:416199-419068 GCF_001515625.1 Sinocyclocheilus rhinocerous
ATATATATAAAAAGTCTGGATCTACATGTATTGTAGTATAATGCTAATGAGCAGGTGAACTGTGATATTTCTCCTTAGCATTGATGTTTCTTAGAGATGAAGTGTTAGTTCACATCCGAAGGCCTGAGGACACTCCACTAAATTCCAACCGCAGACTCATCTGGTGTCCCTTCATCCCGGAGGACAATGATGAGAACCCAGAGGATGCGTGTCAGACATTGGCACTCCTTCATGAAGACAGAGTGTGTTTTCTCTGGAATTTGACAGTTTTATCACTTTCTTTCCAAAATGTCCTCATATTATTAGATTTAACGTGTTTTTAACTCTATTACTCTCCTAACTGGATTTTTTTCTTGTACTTGTAGGCTGAGGTTTGGGATCTCGACATCCTCCGATCCAATAACAGCTCATGGCCTGTGGATGCCACTGACCTGAAAGAGGGTTTCATCACCATTAGAGGACACACAGCAGTAAGTCCTGCTGTCTTAGCTTAATGCTGTGTCTGCAGTGTTGTATTAACTAATTAAGACATTAGATTTAATGTCATTACAATAGCAAATAAGCGAGTTATTTCTATTTCTGCAGCGCATTAGTGAGGGAGCGCTGTCCCCTGATGGCACTGTCTTGGCCACAGCCAGTCATGATGGATATGTAAAGTTTTGGCAAATCTACATTGAAGGACAGGACCAGCCCAGGTACATGTCTGAGACATTATGAAATTGAACATACTCAACTGTTCAAAATTTGAGATCAGTAAGTTTTTATTTTTAAAAGAAAAAAATTAATAATTTTTTTCAGCAAGGATGCATTAAATTGATCAAAAGTGACAATAAAGCCATTTGTAATGTTGCTGAAAAATTCAATTTCAAATTAATATTGTTCTTTTGAACTTTCTATTTGTAAAAGAATCCAGAAAAATTTATACTTTTTTTCCACAAAAATATTAAGAACAACATTTTCAACATTGATTATAGAATCAGAATAAATTCTGATAATAATAGATCAGAAATGTTTTTGAGAACCAAGTTAACATATTGAAATGATTTCTGAAGGATCAGGTGACACTAAAGTCTGGAGTAATGGCTGCTAAAAAAAATTATGCTTGCCATCACAGGAATCAATTACTCATTGAAATAAATCTTTACATTTATTTATAGTAATATTTCACTGTTACTGTTTTTATTACTGTTTTCATTAAGTAAATGCAGCTATGATGAGCATAAGAGACTGCTTTCAAAAACACAAAATCTTACCAACGAACCAACCAAACGGTAGTGTATAAATATTAACACATCAAACAGTGGCATGTAGCTTTCAAGTATTTCTCAGTTATTTAAACATTTATTGCTTTTAGTTGTCAAGGAAAAAATGTGCTAATATATTAATTTAAATACTCTGTGTACATTAATGTTATTAAATGTATATTATAAACATTTGACTGTACTTACCACATAAATGTGTTGTTGTGGTATTTAATGTCTTTAATATATAATCAATAATCAATAATCAATTATACTGTTAATAATTATTAACAATATTACAGTAATATTTTGATTTTTTTTTTCATTATTTATTATACTTCTAAAGCTGTCCTATAATTAAATCGATAACCTTGTGAAAAATTTAAGTAACCTTGCTCCTTTTGCAGATGCCTGCATGAATGGCAGCCACATAATGGACGGCCTCTTTCCTGCCTGCTCTTTTGTGACAACCACAAGAAGCAAGACCCAGAGTAAGTATGAAGTTTGTACAGTCTTCAGTGATCCCAATTCAAAGTTTTTGTCAGCATCTTAAGTCATCAGGGAATCTGACACTGGGCTTTAAGCTGTCTTTGCAGTTGTCTTTACTTGAAATTGTGTCTTAGACACATGCTATACATTAAACTTAACCATTTATTTTCTTCTGAAGAGTTCCTTTCTGGCGCTTTCTGATCACTGGAGCTGATCAGAACCAGGAACTAAAGATGTGGTGCACAGTGTCATGGACGTGCTTACAAACCATCAGGTCTCTTCCTTTCTTAATTGTTTGATATTTCTAATATTATGTTCAATTGTTTGGTGATGTTCAAGCCTGAGCATAAAACTTTCTCCTCTATGGATAATATAGCTTAAAGAGATAGTTCACCCAAAAATGAACATTTGATGTTTATCTGCTTACACCCAGGGCATCCAAGATGTAGGTGACTTTGTTTCTTCAGTAGAACACAACGAAGATTTTTAACTCAAACCGTTGCAGTCTGTCAGTCTTATAATGGAAGTGAATGGGAATCACGGCTTTGAGAGTCAAAAAAACATACACAAACAAAACCAAATTAAACCCTGCGGCTCGTGACGATACATTGATGTGTAAAGACACAAAACGATCGGTCTGTGCAAGAAACTGAACAGTATTTATATAGTTTTTTACCTCTGATTCACCGCAATGTCCAACTGTCCTGAGCGTGTGCGTTATAAGTGCATTACTGCCACCTATCTCTCAAATGGACCATTGACACTCTACCTACAGTCTCAATTAGGAGTGGCAATGCTCCATTTGAGAGATTGACAGACTGCAACAGTTTGAGTTAAAAATCTTCGTTTGTGTTCTACTGAAGAAACAAAGTCACCTACATCTTGGATGCCCTGGGGGTAAGCAGATAAACATCAAATGTTCATTTTTGGGTGATCTATCCCTTTAAATTGGTGAATTTAACTGTTAATTTGTGTTTCAGGTTTTCTCCAGATCCATTCAACAGCAGTGTGCTACCCAGCCTGAAGGCCAGTTTGGACCTGTCTGCAGAATTTCTCATTCTCAGTGATGTTCAGAGGAAGGTCAGACTCATCATTATTTTATATTTCCGATATATATATATATATATATATATATATAT
>NW_015627255.1:423813-426353 GCF_001515625.1 Sinocyclocheilus rhinocerous
CGATATATATATATATATATATATATATATATGTATTTTATTTTCTCAAAGTCACTGTTTAATGTTTTAATAAATGTGATAATCAAAAAGGATTTATAATCAAATGATTTCATAAAACCTAAACAAATTAACAATTTATTAAAGTTTTAACAATGGTATTTTTTTTTTTTTTATCAAAAATGTGAAGTGAACTCTCAGAGCAGCAGAAGTTCAAATGGCGAGATGGCAGACGCTGAAGATACCATCAGTCATGCTTGAGTGTGTAGTAGATGAAACTGCACTGCGCTGCTCTGTCACACAAAGACATGCAGATCAACTAGCAGTCTTTTTGTGGTTTCATTTTCATAGACACTAGTCCATTGCGATTTTAATCTATGTGCAGCCTTACTTTTTCTTTTTCCAAATTTTTCCAAATTCTTTGACGTTCCACTTAAGAAGGTAAATTCCATATTTATGACTAGATTCTGCCATTCCAACCATGTTTTCCACTTCACAGAAAATGTCAAATCACCTTTATTTATATAGCGCTTTATGCAATGCAGATTGTTTTAAATCAGCTGTTTCAAAACAAATTATAGGGGCCTAGTTTTGTTTACTCACTCTCATAGTGTTCCAAACCTGTATGACTTTTCTGTCTTAATTGGAAACCAAAATAAGTTATTTTGCCTAATGTTGCTTATTTCCACAAATGAAATTTAAGTCGTTGTTCCCTGAAACCCCGCTGGTTTAGCTCTAAAAATCTTATTCACATATATTTATTCAAGAACCAGTGTCATTTGAAATCATTGACATCAAACCTGACACTAAACATCTTCAAGCAGCATGTGTGAAATCTAATCATTGTCTCATACCAGAAAGGACTAAAAATAGGTCAATCTGCAAGTTTTTGGAATTTCAGAAATGACTTTGGGACACGTAGAAAGACAGGAAGTATAAAAGCAAATCAAAAACGGTCAGTTGGCCAACTCCAGCATATGTCCTGTTAAATAGGATTTTTGAGCTTAGGTCAATGTTGCTTTTACAACAAGCAAGCGATGACACTGTGGTTATGAGTAACTGGTTGTTTATTAGCAGCTGATTCTGGGTTGTGTGTTTGATATGTAGGTGTTGTACGTCATGGAGCTGCTACAGGATCAGGAAAAAGGCTGTGCCAACTTCACTGCAGTTTCAGAGTTTCTGCTTACACACCCTGTGCTCAGCTTTGGCGTACAGGATGTCGCCCGCGCCCGACTGCGCCACACTGAGGTCCTTCCCCCTGATGAGGAAAGCGAAAGCATGACGACAGGTCAGTTTCTTTCCATATTTTCATGCTAGCTGTGTGTGCAAATATTTATAGACTTGCTGTAAGTTGAGATGCGTTCCATTGATGCTTTCTAATATTTTTTTTTTTATATCTTCTGACAGAAGGAAACCAGGGACCCTCCGAGTCCAAATCAGGAATCCAGATTAAGCTCTACTGTGTGCATACAAAGTGAGTTATTCAGGAGGAGTTATTCAGTTATTAAAAAAGCTCATGATGAAGACATGAAGTTTGCATTCAGTTCTGTGGTGTTGTAACATTCTCTTATGCCCACAGATCACTACAGGATGTGCAGATCTGGTTCCAGCCCAATCAGGGGGCCTCATCCTCCCTCTTCATGTCTCAGTCTGGGTCACAGGATGGCTTTGGTTAGTCTGGGAATGTATAATCTTACTTTTTATACATATGTTTCCTAGATTGCCACTGCTGAATCTACAGTGCTATAGCAAAATAAATATATTTTACCCGAAGTTACAGTCTGAATTAATTGTGCTCCGAAAGAAAATGGTGTACTTGTTCATTTTAAAATTAAATGCTAAATTGTGTAAATTATATAAAATGCATTTCCCTCCCAGGTTTTTCTGACCCACTGGCTGATCTGAACGTGGAGGCAATGAGCTCTGATAAGGAGTCTGGTGATAGTGGATCACAGAATGACCTGAGTAAGATTCTGGCGCTTCCAACTCCAGCTGACTTCATGAGTCCAGCCCCATCAGCCTTGCCCAAACTCATGACCCCAGATGCCTTCATGACACCCAGCACCTCCGTGAGCTTTTAATATTACAGATTCATCATTAGATCCCTTCAGTGAAGGTGATTATTCATCTTTGCTCTCTTGTTTTTTTCAGATGCCCGCTTCTCCTGGCAGCAGTGCAAGCAGCCTGACCATAGTAACGGCCATGAGCAGCTCGGATAGCGGTGCAAGGTGGGGGATTTAACTCATTTTTATGTCATAAATGTTCTGTTTCAAAATCCTGAAACTTTCCAGATTTTCATGAGAGAGTGTTTTGAGACTTTTGGATCCTACTGTGTGAACTACACATTTACATTTACATTTAGTCAAAATTTTTATCCAAAGCGACTTACAAATGAGGACAATAAAGCAGTCAAAACTAACAAAAGAGCAACAATATATAAATGCAAATGACAAGTCTCGGTTAGCCTAACGCAGTACATGTAGCAAGGTGTATATATATATATGTATGTGTGTGTGTATATATATATATATATATATATATAT
>NW_015627255.1:426622-428165 GCF_001515625.1 Sinocyclocheilus rhinocerous
GGGCCTGATTTTCCTAATGTTGTATAAAGCAAATCTTCAGGACCGGGCAGTTTTAGCAATGTGGTCTGAGAAAATCAGCTTATCATCAATCACAACTCCAAGGTTTCTAGCTGTTTATTTATGGTTGATGAGCCTAACTGGATGGTGAAATTTTGATAAAGTGATGGGTTTGTTGAAACCACAAGCAGTTCTGTCTTAGCCAGGTTCAGTTGGTGATGGTCCGTCATCCAAAAAGAAATGTCTGTTAGACATAGGGCTGTCACGATTATGAAATTTGGCTGACGATTAATTGTCTAAAAATTTTAGTCACGGTTATTGCGATTAATTGTCTGTTTTAGGGCTATGACGATTATCACGATTAATTGTAATTAAATAATTAATTTTATGGCTTTCATTATATAATTGTGATTAATTTAAGGGTTCAGTAAATAATTATGATGTTATCTTTTAATCTTTTTGAGTTATTATTTTGCAGTGTAAGATCACAGAATATTCCAAATTCTAAGAATCGGCCAATACCGATCCAACACCAGTGCTATTTTTTTTCTACACCACTACAGAATATCAATACTGTGTTTGTGGAACTAATGGTCACTCTTTTAAACCCTTTGTTAAACGCAATCCACTAAATACTCACTTCCTCATTACAGAGAAAAACTACATTTGAATAAAAATAAATAAGCTATGAAATTAAACTAGCTAACTGTAAAATTTAGCAGCAAAAACAATATCTTGGGAAAAAAATATTTGGTGAACATTATACAATTTAAACATGTTTATTCTGTTAACTATTTGTATTCCTACAAAATACATTCATGAAAATAAGAGAAATCATGAGAAAAAGAAAGGCTTCTAAAAATCTTTCTATTTGTGATAATTCCTTTCTTCCTTAAACTTAAAGTATTATAAAGGGAATATATCATCTTGGAGAGAGAGTTTTATGCTGACTGTCAATACTGAACGTGACGTGCTGTTTGAATACTGAGTGGAGAATGACTGACAGCTGCAGCAGAAGGAAGATGAGTTTCTGTAAACCTAAATTCTGTCCCTCACATTAAGATATGGAATGGCTTCAGACGATATAGCAGGGCTCCAGATTGCAACCATTTTTTCTGCCTGTGCGACTAAATTTTTTTTTCGGTCGCACTGGCACGACCACCGTGTTGATCAACTCATAAGCACTGCAATTTCTGTTGCATATGAGAAACATCAAACGGCAAACGAAACTGAAAGCATAACGAAACAGCGCTTTTAGAGAGTATACTCACCGCGTCAGCACGAGCGCGAGGGTGCGCACAGCAAAAACGACACGCATATTGAGGAAACGATGGATGGTTTTCAAGCAAAAGTCAAATAAAAGACTGCTTCTTAAACCAGAGAAGGTGAACATGCTGGTATTCTTGTGGGGGAAAAAAAACATGCAAGCACTGTCACCGTTAGTTTTACTTTTCTTTTTGTTTTCATTTTTGAAAAACTTATCTTTTCTGTTTACCTCACATTACACTATGGAGGCTCTCTTTTATTTATTTATTTGATTCCTCAG
>NW_015627255.1:428284-434510 GCF_001515625.1 Sinocyclocheilus rhinocerous
TCATTGTATCTTACTGATTTATTGTTGTTGTGCTTTTTAATTAAGAATAACAATGAATCTGTCTTTTGTTTTAGTCTTAAAAAATGAAAGGTGTGTAGATGTTAGGGATGTAACGATTCACTCGACTCACGATTCGATACGATTCACGATTTTGATTTCACGATTCGATTCACGATTATTATTTAGAAATAAAAATATCTGCATGAAACAGCAGAGCTGAATGAGACACAGATTCACTCTCTTCCAGCAGGTGGCGCTTAAAGCGTTTCCTGGTTTCCGCTGTAAACCAAAACAGTGACAACAAGATCTCGAATTCGAAAGTGAAAGCATTCACTTTCAGGGTTAGTTCACCCAAAAATAAAAATTAGGCTGTGTTCGGTCCAAAAGACGTGAAATAAAAAGCACCCTTCCACAAAAAAAAGTGTCTCACACAGCTCCGGGGGGTGAACAAAGCTGCGCAAAAAATCGCGCGAATATGAACGTGGTTTTGCGCAGCTCATCTGTGAACAACGGCTCTGTGTAGTTAATGCTGCTCAATGTGAAAGCACGCACGTGATGGAGATTTACCGCTGATTACAGAACCGGCTTTACTGACAAGATGCGCGTTAAATATCGCATGCGATTTATCGTGCAGCCCTAAATGAAAGGTAGAAGGGAAACCGGTCTGTAGTTCTCTATAAGAGTTGGGTTAAGAGTGGGTTTCTTAAGAAGTGGGACTACACAGTGTGTGATAAGAAATACACATCTGAGTGTAAAATGTGGGGCTCCGTGTCCTCTCATGCACTCATAGGCATTGCTCAATTTTCTTTCTTCCAGAGGCGGAGATGATCTGGCCCAGAGCCCTAAAATGTCTGTCGAATGTGGCAACAGCAGCTTGACTCTGATTGCCAGCGCAGGCAGTCCAAGATCCAACTCTATCCTCATCTCAGGCCTTGGGGAAAATATCCAGGTAATAATGGACATGTCAAACTGCATATAGTGATATATTGATGTCCAGTAGCACTGCCGTTGTTTAGGTGTATGAAAGATGTTACTTTGCAAGATATATTTTTTTAGTACTTTATTAGTACTAATTAAATTAAAATTAGTACTTTTATTCAGCAAGGATGCATTAAATTGATCAAAAATTACAGTAAAGACATACTGTTACAAAAGATTCCGATTTGGGTTGCATGATTTTTGTTTTTATGTTTTTGAAAGAAGTCTCTTATGCTCAGCAAGGCTGCATTTATTTGCTCAAAATGCAGTAAAAACAGTAATATTGTGAAATTATTCCAGTTTAAAATAACTTTTTTTAACATGTTAATTTTTGTAGAAACCATAATGAATCTTTTTTCAGAATTCTTCCATTGTGTCTTTTGCTGTCACTTTTGATACATTTTTATGCATTTTAGTTAATAAACTTTTGAACAGTAGTGTAAATGCTTATGTCATTATGGTAGACATAACATGTATATCCGTATTGACTATCCATCTGAAAAAATCAGATCAGATTTCAACACTCACCAAATTACTCATTTAACAATTCTTTTGTTCATAATGCATCCCTCCATTCACTCCTCTATTTAAAATTCCCATCCGGTTAGGGTTTTTCTCCCCCACTGATGCTCTCTCCATCCCTCCTACGAGAGGCCTCTCTGCTCTGCGAAGCTTCTCCTTATTCACACAGACTTCCCCTTCCTTATTTCCCATCTCCTCCTACACAGGTTTCCCCTCCAAACCTTCCTCTCTCCCTGGATCTCCAGGCCATAGACCCCATGGTTGTTCCCCAGGCCTCTCCGACCAGAGCTCGCTCTCCAGATGTCATCTCCTCTGCTTCTACGGCAATGTCCCAGGACATCCCTGAGATCGCCTCAGAGACCCTGCAGAGGGGACTGGCCGGTTCCTCTGCTAACTCAGTCCCTGTCCTGCATTCTGACAGCATGGCATCAGCCGCATCAGTCCTCCACCTGTTGTCTCCTAGAGCCCGGAGCAGTGCTGAGCACAGTTTGCTGCCTCTCGAATTGGGTGCAGCATCTGTGGATGGAGAACAGAGACTCAATAACACACCCTCCCTGCTGGAGACAGCTCTGTCACAGGAGAACGCGGTAGCGGCTGGAGGATCCTGTTCTGACGGCAGCATGAACCACACCTGGCCCGCAGCACCTGATATCACACGAGAAACTCGCAACAGCCACAGAGACAATGGTTTGGGAGACTGGTGAATGGCTTTTCTATCAATATAATATATCATTTTTATACACAACTGATGAAAAGTTTGGAATAATTGTGATTTTTATGTTTTTGAAAGAAGTCTCTTATGCTTACCAAGGTTGCATTTGTGATCTTGTGAAATATTATTGCAATTCAAAATAACTTTTTTATTGTAATATATTTTAAAATGTAATTTATTTTTGTGGTGGCAAAGCTGTATTTTCAGCAGCAATTACGCAAGTCTTCAGTGGCACATCGGCCTTCAGAAATCATTCTGATTTTGGTGCTCAAGAAACATTTCTTATTATCAATATTGAAAACAGTTGTGCTGCTTTTATATTTTTGTAAAAACAGGTCTTTAAAATTGTAATAATATTTCACAATATTAATATATACAAATATATGCATCCTTGGTGAGCATTTTGTGTGTGTGATTTGTTGATATGTTTAGTTAATATTAACATTTAGTATTGATTTATGTTCTGGGAGTTCTATGATCTGTGTGGTGTGCAGAGATATGATGAATTTTGAGCAAACAGTATTAATATTTGAAGATACAAGGCTAACACATTTGATAACTTTGTTTTGACTGTTTCCTTCCAGCTCTAGGGAGGAAATAAAGGACAGACACATTTCTTCTCCCTACCACAGGCGCACTTATCACCTGACTCAAAATGACAGTCAAGATGCAAGTGCAGAGCAGAGGTACATTTTTCATTCTGGCGTATCACTTATGCAGGTGTCTGTGCCACTTCTGTAGCTCAGGTCAAATTACTAATACTTGTTTTTAATAAGAATTTGCTCAATTTATGCTGTCCATCTTTGCATTGGCTTGTCCTGCCATGTTATACCATATTGAGGAAGTTTAAAATACTCAAATTCCAATTTAAGCTGTTTAATGGGAGTATTATGTGGTGTGTGGCCTAAAAACAGGGTTCAAATTAACATTTGTGCCAATTGTAAAATCAGTGTCTCAACAGGTGTCTGCTAACTTAATTAGAAATTGCAACCATTGTTGGGTCCGAGTCCACCTTGTCGATACCTAGTTTTTAATCAATTAAGTTTAAGTGCGAGACGTTTATTAATGTCTTTTTATATTAATTTTATGTTGTTACTTTTTTATTTTACTTTCTATTACACATGACATGGATTTGTCTGTACTCTGAAAAATTTCTGCGTCCAAAATATCCAAGTCCGAGTCCGTCCAAGTTCATTCACAATTGCAGTCCGAGTCCCGAGTCCAAGTACCCCAACTCTGATTGCAACTTTACATGGTTTGTCCAAATGATAGTCTGATCTTTGCTGACATCACTGATGTGAGCCGTCTGCTGAAGAAAACGGTCACGACTCGGGTTTTTTTCAATAGAAGTTCAGTGTTCTAAATGAGTTCTGAACTTAAATTGCCATGGTTACTAAACATAAGGTGGGATTCTTAGTTCTAATACAAATTCTATCATGTGGTATATGTAAGATATTCTTCAAATAAAGCTACCAAAACTATAATATGGTTAACAGAATAAAAGGAGACATGTCCAATAAAATATATTTATGGCTGGTAAATTTTCTAAAGGAAAACAGTTACTGCGTTCTACAATAAAAAAAAAATACAATTGTGAATATATAGTTAGCATCTGGTCCTAATTGTCATAATTATATTTTACAATTGTTGATTGATTGGCTTTTTAATAACTTTTCACTTTTACTATTTTTAGCTACATTATTTACATGTAAAGGTTAAAAAAAATATTTAAAAAAACAACTTGCACTACTGTTCAAAAGTTTGTGGATGGTACGAAGTCTCTTATTCTAAGCAAGGCTACATTTATGTGATCAAAATACAGTAATATTGTGAGATTATTACCGTTTAAAATAATTTTATATTTTGATATTTTTTTTAATCTAACTTATTTCTGTGATGGCAAAGCTGAATTTTCGGTAGCCATTACTCCAGTCTTCAGTGTCACATGATCCTTCACAAGTCATTCTTATACAGGTGCATCTCAATAAATTAGAATGTTGTGGAAAAGTTCATTTATTTCAGTAATTCAACTCAAATTGTGAAACTCGTGTATTAAATAAATTCAATGCACACAGACTGAAGTAGTTTAACCAAGTATTGAGTACATGTGCAGTAAATGAACATAATTTCCAGAACGCCAACAATTCACTAAAAAAAATGTTTTTTATTGGTCTTATGAAGTATTCTAATTTGTTGAGATAGTGAATTGGTGGGTTTTTGTTAAATGTGAGCCAAAATCATCACAATTAAAAGAACCAAAGACTTAAACTACTTCAGTCTGTGTGCATTGAATTTATTTAATACACGAGTTTCACAATTTGAGTTGAATTACTGAAATAAATGAACTTTTCCACGACATTCTCATTTATTGAGATGCACCTGTATTCCGATTTGGTGTTCAAAAGACATTTCTTATTATCAATGTTGAAAACAATTGTGCTGCATAATCCACATTTTGGAAACGGTGATAAATGTTTTTCAGGATTCTTTGAATATAAAATTCAGAAGAACAGCATCTGTGACAATATAAAAATCTTAACAGTCACATTGGATCAGTAATACATCCTTGCTGAATAAAAGTAACTGCTTTTAAAAGCAATTGTGTGTATATATTGAAAACTTATTTACTCCTTCCTCGCATCTGCATATCTGAGCATGTCCGAACAAGTCTCAAAGCATGACTCAAAGACTCAAGATAATGATGTAAATATGCAAATTAAGGGCTGTGTCTAGGGGGTTTCAGACACCTGTAGTGTCAGTTCAATACCTTAATGATAATTGTGCTGATCTTTTCTTTTCCATTTATTTTCTCTTCCTACTGTGATGGACAGTGATCATGATGATGAGGTTGCCAGTCTGGCCTCTTCCTCGGGGAACTGTGGCCCTCGCTCCTCTCACAGACTTCCCGTAAAGGACTGGAAAACATCTCCCCGCAGCTCCCCTAAGCTCAAGAGGAAGAGCAAGAAGGATGAAGGGTGAGTGAGCTGCCCTCCTTACTATGGATATCTTCCTGATATTAATGTTTATATTGTTTAATATGAGATTGAACAGTGAGCCCCTTCAGCCATATAATCTGATCGTGTGACTGATTAGATCATCTTTGTTTTTCTCCCTACCCAGAGAGTCCTCACAGACTAGACAGATTGAGAACCAGGTAAGTCTGTTGATCCCCTGCATCACGATCCGAATGCATTTCTTGCATTTTTATTGTGTAAACCCAATGAAAATGCACGAAGGCTTGTTTTCTGTCCAGTCACTGTGATTCATAATATAAATAAAACATTAATGCAGTGGAGACAGAAACCAATGAATAACATGGCAAGCTCAGTGGTATGAATGCTCTGCTGTGACTGCTATGACTCTTACAACTGTGCTGACATCACTCAAGCATACCCGGGAGTCCTTGAGCTTCACAAGTGAGGAATGAATGAGCTGTTGTGTCCTCAGATGAGCACAGAGGTGCAGGATGAGCTTCTACAGATGTTACGGAGCCAGCAAAGGGAGATCGCTGAGCTGAGACAGAACCAGCTGGACCTTCTGCAGAGAGTCACCAGTCACATGGACGCTGTACAGAGCTCCATCATGGCTCACATTGAGCACGCCATGTTGGCTCAGCAGGAGCAAGAACGTATCCTTCCACTAGGGGGAGACTTGTAGCTAGGATGAAGATTAGAGCAAACACAAATTAGCAAGAAAAAAATTAAACAAGGCATCCGTGATGTCACCTTAAGCATTTTTTTTGACCATATGAAATCAAAATTGATCATTTTGTTTCTTGATGCTGCACTTTTATTTTTTTTCAAAGAGAATTTGAAAGCATAGGCTTTCATCAACATCAATCTTTCTGCCAATGCAACCAAGGCTATATAGACTGAGATGAGTAATACTGATATTATATATTGATTGGGGGAAGTCGTGGCCTAATGGTTAGAGAGTCAGACTCGTAACCCAAAGGTTACGGGTTCGAGTCTCGTACCGGCAGGGGGTGTAGGGGGGGGGGGGGGATGGAGAGGG
>NW_015627255.1:434581-442044 GCF_001515625.1 Sinocyclocheilus rhinocerous
ATGCATTTGTCAAAGGGGGGGGGGCTCTTCCACCTTCAATACCATGACTAATGTGAGAACCTTGAGTAAGACAGTGAGCCCACTGCTCCGGGTGTGTGTTCACTGCTGTGTGTGTGCACTTAGGATGGGTTAAACGCAGAGCACTAATTCCTAGTATGGGTAACCATACTTGGCCACATGTCACGTCACTTTCACTTTGATATTTTGAAATCATGGCCACACTCAACTTAAAAATGATTTAAAATCTTAGAAAAACTCTAATCCCATTAAAACAGAAAAGGCAAGAAAGCTGATATGAATGTAATTGTTCGCTAATGCGTGGTATTGTTCATTCATATGCATATGCACACACTAATTAGGGCTGGGCGATATGGACAAAAAAAGAAAATAATAAAATTTTTCATATCAGTCAATATCGATAATTATCACGATAAATTTCAAATCTTTGTTTCTTTCAAGTTTAAAGCCAGATTTTTTGCTCCTAAGTGAAAGCTGTAGTAACCAGACCATTAATTGTGGTTTAAAAGTACTGTTTATGGTTAGAACATGACAAACACGTCATGTTTTTGAATTCTTTACACTTTTCCAGTCATTTTTCCTTAACAAAATATCTTAATAGAAAAATGTATTTCTAGTTTCTGCATGTTAGAATGAGTGATATTGTTTCAAATCATGAAACCGGTTTGTGTTGCCTGACTTTGATGATGTGTTTCTTCAGCACAGTTTGCAGTGCAGGCTGCAATATTAATATTACATTTTCTTGTCTCTTAGATATGCACATTTGACAGTAGCTTGAGTTAGGATGCAGATGTAAATTTATGTTCATTATCAAAAACAGTAACATCTGTAAAAATTGTAACAGCCTCATTTTTATATGGTGAAATTTAATTATTCTGACCGTTCCAGTTTTATTAAAATTAACCACTGGTCTTCCATAGTTAATGTAAAATGTAAGTATATGGTTTCTAGGTATTTGTATTAAAAACAGTTGTCTAAAAACATTAAGTATAAATGCTCAAAAGCTTAGCTTAATCACAAAAAGTACTGTAATTATATTCATTGCTCATTTAATACATGTCTACATTAATAATATAATTAAATTCGATATGAATATCCCACATTTCTGCCACAATACCATGGTGCAGTTAGTGTTACTACAGTAAATCCATGGTAAATGATGGCGATTTGTAGATTGAAAAGCCTTCTGACTGTATTGTTGCGCACAGTGTTTCTTCAGTTTGTCAGCACTGTTTCATCAGGCTTTAAACTACTTTAAATCACCAAGTCTTTTGTGTTTTTCGCTGAATTCAAGTGCTTCACACTGGATCTCACAGTGCTGTTTAGTGTTCGCGTGACTGAGACTTATCAACCAGTAAACACATCTGCTCTAAGCTCGGACTGCGCTGCTGTTTGTAATTTGAGCCGAGCGGATAAATGGTCCGTGTGGCGCGGTTCAAATGAATAGCGTTGTTTTGTTCCGCTTTTAGCGCATAAACATTATATTGAACATTTATCGAACTCTTGTTATCGTTTTATCGAGGAAAATCATATCGCGATAATTATTGTTATCGTTTTATCACCCAGCCCTAACACTAATGAATAATCATTTTGGATTGGTCAGGCCCGTACTATTTTTTTTATGTTAGCTTTAACTAACTGGTGACACAGAGAGAAGAATGGAGAGAATTCTGGCTGAAGGACAAAGCCGGAACCAACAGCTCCAGGACCAGCTGGTTCAGCAGCTTGTCCAGACACTGAACAACAGTCTCTGCAATCGGCTAGACAAAGTTTTGCGTGAAGAAATGAAGAAGACCGTCCCACAGTGTGAGTGCTGATGTTCTGAACACAAGAGCTGAACTGTACTTTTTTCTTGTAGCATTCAATATTACAAAGAACATCCTGCTCTTGTTTTCTGACTGTGAAATAGTTGGAGCAAAGACTTTTATTGATTTAAGTTTTATGTGGAGCTTTAGGTGACCTTTTGTTTTGTTATGCAGCCATATCGAAGAGTCTAGAACCTGTGACCAGCCAGATGAGCTGCACCATTGCTGCCAAGTTAACCGCAGTGGAAGTAACACTGAAGGAAAATGTCACCAAAGTTGTTAAATCCAAGGTCAGTGGCTTAAAGTTTGAGAAACAACACTTTTAAATAGTTTTTTTTTTTTTTTTAGTATCCAAACTTGACACTTATGACATTATTTTTTACAAAGGCTGAGTTAAAAACATTTCTGTCTGGAAAGAATGTTTCTCTGAAAGACATACTACAAACTGAGCTGTTCAAAAGAAGTGCACCAACTTCTATGCACCAATGTAGCACTGAATAATTCATTGTGGAACACGGAACAGGCACAAACTGGGGAAAACTCATAACTCTTCTTACTTTTTGTCCTATTCTTCCGTTCACAGAACACTACGGATGCTATCGGTCGTGCTGCTGCTGAGGCCATGCAGGGCCCCATCCAGTCAGCCTACAAAGAGACCTTCCAGAGCATCGTGCTGCCCGTGTTTGAGAGAGGCTGCCAGTCCATGTTTCAGCAAATCAATGACAGCTTCAAACAGGGAACCCATGAGTGTAAGAATTATCCCATCTGACTTTTTGTTTTGCTTGTTTATGGTAATGAAAATATAAGTGGAGGTTATGAATGAATCTAGCAGATTGTTGAATGCTCTTAAGCCTGTTTGCACATCTTGCATCTGTAATGCAAGCTAATTAATAAAACGCTTTTGCTTTAAGCAGTGTTGTAATGTATTGCTGTAACTAAATATCTAATGACTTCACATTCTCCCGCAGACATCCAACAGCTGGAGACACACATTAAGAACAGGAAACAGCGGGACCAGGATGTACGGGATCCTGTGATTGGCCAGCTGCAACAGATGATTGACACGCTCCAGAATTCTCAAGACCAGCTGGCCACCACTGTGACGGCCAGCGTGTGCTCTGACGTTCAGCATCAGCTCCACATGATCGTGGGAAAGTAAGGCCACACGGATGCAGCACAAAGTTCATCCAATATTTGTCAGAAATCAATGTAAGGAAAGGAATGTTTATTCTCTTTCCTCTTGTATGTCTTTCCCTTATGGAAAACTTTATTGCATGAATAGAGGAAGCGATTGATTTAAGAGTTCATGCAGAGAAAGCATTTTTTGGAGCTCTGCATTGAGTACCTTGCAAATTGATTGGCAGGTGTGGCACCCAGCCTAATCCTGGGTTTAATTTCTGTCAATAAAGCTGGTTTGTTTCCCTCCCACACAATTGCAATATAGAGTATGTAGTATTAAATTCAGGATTAAATCCCTGTGGCATTTGAAACCAAAATGGAGCTAAATATTGTTTGTTACATTGAGATTTACATTGCAGTGCTGTAGTTCCAGTTAATTCAAATTTAGTCTAAACCAATACTCTTAAAAGCTTATATAGGTTTTTAAACACTATACCTTGTTTTAACATGTTCTTCGTCAATGGAATCTTCGTCGATAAATTACAAACAAAAAATAACCATGAGATTTAACCGTAATTAATAACCATTTTAGTGTTATAGTTAGGCCTGTCTCGATAATTAAATAACCGTATAAATCGCGATTATTTGATCTAACCGTGGTTGTCTGAAACAATTATCGTGATTGATTATTATGCTTTTCAAGGAAGAGTCATACACCAAAAGAAACAGAAGAGCACCAGTTTGGTTTTCATGCACTGTATAGCCTATATCATCTGAAGCCATTCCATATCATAATGTGAGGGACAGAATTATATTTACATTGGTAAATTTAAGTTTACAGAAATTGATCTTCCTTCTGCTGGAGCTGTCAGTCATTCTCCACTCAGCATTCAAACAGCACGTCACGTTCAGTTATGACAGTCAGCACGGTAAAACTCTCTCTCCAAGATGATATATTCCCATTATAATACTTGATGTGTAGATAAAGGTCTGGGGATTCGCATAAAATGACATCTTGCTGGAGTTCATTGCTCTCTCATTTCTCTTCTCTTTGTTTGTACCGTGTGGAGTGCACCGCTCTGTAACTTATGTTGCTTCAAGCACATCATTCTGCACCCTAGATGTGCATAAGAGCTTTGTGCCGCTCTGTTTGAAGCGTTTCACGTTATCAAATTTTTGCACACAGAAAGATTATTAGAAGCCTTTCTTTTTCTCATGATTTCTATCTTATTTTCATGAATGTATTTTGTAAGAATACAAGATATTGTTTTTGCTGCTAAATTATACCGTCAGCTAGTTTAATTTCATAGCTTATATATTTTTATTCAAATGTAGTTTTTCTCTGTAATGAGGAAGTGAGTATTTAGTGGATTATGTTTAACAAAGGGTTTAATAAAGAGTGACCATTAGTTCCACAAACACAGTATTGATATTCTGTTGTGGTGTAGAAAAAAAAATAGCGCTGGTGGATCGATATTGGCCGATTCTTAGAATTTGGAATACTCCGTAATCTTACACTGCAAAATAATAACTCAAAAAAGATTAAACGATAACATCATAATTATATTCTGAACCCTTAAATTAATCAGTATTATATAATGAAAGCCATAAAAAGACAATTAATTGTGATAATCTGCATAATCGCCATAATCTACAAAGCCCTAAAACAGACAATTAATCGCAATAACCGTGACTATTTTTAGACAATTAATCGTCAGCCAAATTTCATAATCGTGACAGCCCTAGTTATAGTGATATTTGCCCATTTTTTAAATTATTGCCGTCTGCTACATTTTACTGTTTGGCCAATAAGTGTCGGAAGCTGGACATTTATTTTTAAGGTGCTGAAAATCCCTGAACACAGACACACAGGAGCTCCCATTCTACATCTTAAGTTACTGTCTTTGTGTATATCTTTTCTGTCTAATAATTTATTATTTATTTATTAAAACCGTTAAAGAAAGTAAATTCTATCTATCTAAAAAGTATGTGTTTGCTTTTCTGTTATTAATAATAGGAAGGCAAACACTAACACTTTCTAATGTAACTTTGTCGCATTCAGCAAATTTGTATTTATATAATTAAAACATCTTTGAATATGTAATTTATTGACAAGAAAAGTGTCACTTACAGTTTTTATTTCCTTTTTAGTCATGTTTGTAGCTTTAGTAGGATATTGTAAACTAGAGTTGGGTTACAGAATTTTTTCATCAATTTTAAATTATTTTTCTTATTTATTATTTTTCAAATGATTTCAAATTTAGTAATTATCCTGCAATGAAATTGATATTTTTTTACATGTTATTTTCTCTTTTTAGATAATGTGATATCATGTATATCAGCTCTATGATGGCCATCAAAAAATCCATATTGGTTGACCACTACCTATTTTTATCCTACAGCGGTATTCAATGATGACAAATATGTTATTAAATACACTCCATTAGTTTGTTAATTTTACAGGAAGTATCTTGTCTTATAATAAAATGTATGTAGACTAAAGGTGTCTGTCCTATCTGCAGTCTGCAAGACTCAATCCTGACGCAGGTACAGCGCATAGTGAAGGGAGAGGTGAGTCTGGCCATGAAGGAGCAGCAGGCAGCTGTCACCTCCAGCATCATGCAGGCCATGCGCTCGGCCGCAGGAACACCTGTACCGTCCGCACATCTGGACTACCAGGCCCAGCAGGCCAGCATACTGCAGTTACTACAGCAGGGCCAGCTCAATGAGGCTTTCCAGCTGGTTGGTTTCTGATGGCTTCACACACTCATATTTCTCAAGTCAGCCTGTGTCATGTTTTTGTGATCATGTTTTTAGGTCTTTAAATGGTTATTAGGGGAGTATTGATTAGATAAACTTCTGTCAATGTCTTTTTTTACACACTTTTACAAGTGTTAAACCACATTATTTAATCATTAAAATGTATATAACTGTAATTAAAATGCAAAAAACATCAATATATGAGCTAAAATTAATTAACTATTTGTATTGAAAAACATCAGAATCTTATAAAATCACAAAATAAATGTATTATATTAACTTAAATTTATTATATTAACATTGTATAACCACACAACGGTTTACATTTTGTGTAACAGACAGCATTTATGGGAATGTGTACAAAACTTCTTCACAAAAACTTCTTTACAAAGTCTTCTCCATTGAGGAATCAGTAGCATCTATGTCTGTAGAGATTTGTTTAAGTTAAAGGCACAATATGTAATTTTCGCCGCTAGAGGGCGCATATTCAAAATAAACAAATAGACAAAGGCATAGTTTGATGACGCAGTGACTGAGTGTGGAATCATGGGAGTTGTGGTCTTCATCCCCACAGCTCAAGCAATCCGACGGGACTCAGACAGAAATCATGTTCATGGATGAGCTAATGATTTTTTTAACGTAGTAGAATGAAGCAGAAAGCTGAAAGCTGTCGAAGCGAAATGAGGCCGCTGAACGAGCGTGACACACGGCTCAAAAGCAGCGGAGCTTTTATTATGCCACAGTCGACCGCTTCCGCTCCTTCCGGTCGTGAGTATGTGGGGGGAAAAACAGCGCTGTTTTATCATACTAGATACATTTGAAAGTTCTGTTATAATGCTACTCTGTGTGGTCGTCACCTGTCTAATAAAACGCACAACATATTAAAGCGTCTTTGGTGTTATGGAAATCGAGGGGTTATGACGTCATTAACAGGCGAGACAATGACACTAACCTGAACGCAAAAACGCACAACATATTAAAGCGTCTTTGGTGTTTTCTACAAAACAAAACCGGAAATTGAGGGTGTATGACGTTACTAGGCGCGTTTCCATTACCCTTCAAATTGCGCAAATTGAAATTGCGAATTGAAAATACACCTAATGGAAACTCCGTCATTTCGCAATACTTTTGTATCGACATTTATAAAATATCGCCAAAGTTTTGCGCAAATCTGTAATGGAAACGCGCCTATTGACAGGCGACACAATAGCTGGGTTTCCATCACCCGGCTTTTATGTGCATTTTGAAGTATCGCATCAGAATCGAGAGATGGAAACAATGAAATTTCGAATAAAAATGCCTCAAAAAAGTTTACGCTTGCTTGAGGTGGTTTTTGACTTGTGTGAAAAAGGGTTAATGCAAATAATGGAAGATGGAAATGCATTTTGCGAATAAATTCCTCCAAGCACATCAAAAAAGTCATGTGACTTTGCGCTATGGGACGGCAAATCCTGACTAACCAGCGGACCGATCTTGTTCCACAGCATCTGAAATGTTGTTATATGGTCATTCGGAAACGCCCGAGCAAAGTCTGTCATCAAAATATTTCTGTATAATTGCATAACTGCATTTCGTCTGCTCGTTCTGAGGTGCAAGCAATTTATTATATAGGAAAATTATTATATTCAGTATATTCAGTAACTTTTCTTAGTGATTTATAGTGCCAGTTTATCAGGAAGTGATGATATTGTTCTCTTTGACTCGTTGGATGGAAACTATGCTTGTTCGCAAATGTTTTGTGCGATATTCCAATTTTGCGCA
>NW_015627255.1:442177-442314 GCF_001515625.1 Sinocyclocheilus rhinocerous
GTTAAAATTGCTGGATTTAAACATTCTTCGAAACATTTGGGATAATGTAAGTCAGGGGTGCCCAAACTCGCCAAACTCGGTCCGGTGTCCTGCAGAGTTTAGCTCCAACTTGCCTCAACACACCTGGAACCAGCTAA
>NW_015627255.1:443410-444255 GCF_001515625.1 Sinocyclocheilus rhinocerous
TCCTGAAGGGCCGGTGTCCTGCAGAGTTTAGCTCCAACCCTAATTAAACACACCTGAAGCAGCTAATTAAGGTCTTACTAGGCATACTAGAAACTTCCCGGCAGGCAAGTTGTAGCTAAACTCTGCAGGACACCGGCCCTCCAGGACTGAGTTTGGGCACCACTGATGTAAGTACACAAGTCAGCAAAATATATAACACTGTTCTAGTGGTTTTTGGATATTTTAATAAAAAAATCTTACATATTGTGCCTTTAAGCATTGCAAATCACTAATAGCCAAATTAAGCATTTGGAAGGAGATGTCTTAACATAAGTGCTGACAGTCAGTCTGCAGTAACTGTTATTAAAGTATACTCTTGATTTGTATTCATAACTTGTTAATTTATTACATCAATTTGCATTTTCTGTCAATTCAGTGGTTGTAGGGAATCACTGTAATTAGTCCTGAAAATTGAAACCAAACAGTTTGTCTTATTTCCACAGGTGATATGACATGAGATGTGACCTTTTGTGTCCTTTTACTATCGTCTCTCTATATGTGATCATCTTCCACAATATCACTGTATTGTTTTAGTATGTCGTCTCCTGGTTTTTTCACAGACTGTTCTCTGTGCTTTTTCTTGCAGGCTTTATCCGCAGCAGACTTGAATCTGGTGCTGTACGTGTGCGAGACCATTGACTCCCAGCAAGTGTTTGGCCAGCAGCCCTGTCCACTGCATCAGGCCGTCCTTCTGTCTCTCATCCAGCAACTCTCCACCAACCTGAACACACGCACAGAACTCAAGATCAGGTTTGTTCCCTTCAAATTTGTCAGTCACTGCAGTTATATTCTATACCCCCCCCCCC
>NW_015627255.1:444304-446145 GCF_001515625.1 Sinocyclocheilus rhinocerous
ATATTCTATTCCCCCCCCCCATGTGTCCTTTATATGGAAATGATTCTTTCAGCACCACTCTGTTTAAATGAGTATGCAAGAGCATGCACAGCACTGTGCTATTAATGATTAAACACTTAAGTATTTATTTATAGCCCTCTGTATGTTGTACGTGATCAAGGGCAAAATGCAGTTTCATATCACAGGATATTAATGCTTTAAGACTCAAGACATCGTCCCTTTCTCCTCTTTAATTCCTCTGTGGATGACCTTGTGTTGAAGGGGACATCCGCTTCTGTGGCAGTGCTGCATTGGGCTGCAGTTATTAAAGTGCTCTACAGTCTGGGCTGCATTAGAGTTCTCTGCTGGGGGAAAGGGACCAACTCCCGTGAATCACAGAGTAATGCTCTGCCTGTGTCCTGCCAACTTCCTTTACTGCAATAAACTGCTCAGCCTGCCAGTCCTCTCTCTGAATTGCACTCTAAAATACTAGTGTTTCATACTGCCCATATGTGCATAGACATAACCATCTGTAAGTCTGTCCTCTTTCTGCACGGACATAAGGATGTTATTTTATGTAGGAAGTCACATGCTTTAGGTTTGATCAATTTTTAGCAACGGAATTAATATTCACAGGAGTCTGTGCTTTTTTTTTTTCCATGACAAAGAACATTAGTCACCTTCATATTCAAAATGATTAATAAGAGTTTGATTTTCATATACATTTACTTTTATTAATAAAACTGTAAATGTATTTTACAGTTTTTGCTGCTTAATATTTTTGTGGAAACTGTGATACACTGCCATTAAAAAGTAAAAAAAAAAAATAAAGAAAAAAGCTTTGCAATCACAGGAATAAAGTAGATTTTCTTTTTAAGTGAAGGTATTGCTTGGGAATATTAATTAACATTGTGGTGTTTGCCCAGTAGGCAAACTTATTGACTAAAAGAAGCATGTTGTATGTGCTAGTGCAGGCCTGATTCTTGAAAATTCATTAACTTGATTGGACGCTCCCATTAGATTACCAAAGAATGCTGTTATGACCCAATTAATATTCACACACTACACCTTAATCCCGCTTTGGGCGTACAGTACATAAGACACATTTTTGCATTCAGTAACAGCTAGGCGAGTGCAACGAAGTGGAACGAGCAGGAGTCTCTGGGCACTTTTGTTTTGTTTGTTTGTTTACCTGAACACTGTGTGATGTGGCACTCATGGCACGTGATGCTGAAAAGCAAGTCTGGCATCAGTGCAACAGCTGCTTCACATTATGTAACACTTGGTAAAAAAAACAAGAAAACTCTGTAAACAGTAAAACTAATATTAAAACGGATTGCTAAGGCTTTGAAATCTTTTTGGATTGGTGTTCCTGGCCTGGGTATTTTTTGTGCTACAAACAGTACAGCAAAATCTAAACCAGTTGACATTTTTTCCAGCATAACAAGGTGTATTCTATCATACCGCCCATCCCTATGTGTCATGCTCCAGAGTTAAACTAGGGGTGCTCTGATTGATCGACTACCGATCATTATCGGCCGATAATCACGTTGGGATGATCGATCGGCGGTCTCTAAAAAGACCGATCTCAAGCTGATGACGCTGCCGTGAGAGGTTTGGCACGACATGCAGCGGCACCGTCTCAGTCTCTGTCCGGCGCGGGTGAAATAATTATAATGCTGAAGGTGAGGTACTCACCTTCATATTTCTAAATTAAATAACTTCCAAAGTAATTTGAAAACCTCGTGTGAGACGTAATTTCACAAACAGCATGAGTGATTCACCGCGCGCGCTCTTTCTCTCTCAAAATACGCAAATGGCTTCAAATCACCACATCGCATCTATCTATAAGCGAGCTGCAC
>NW_015627255.1:450101-457615 GCF_001515625.1 Sinocyclocheilus rhinocerous
GTTTGCAGTGCATACGTGGTGCATATTTTTTTCCGCGCTCATGTTAACGGATTAAAGCATTCACACTGCACACGGCAGTGCGTTCAGGAGTGGTGCGTCTGCAGCAGTGCAGAGATCGTTTCCGCACAGAGTCTATTTTTGCCGTGATACACTCGCTGAATTAAAGTGATAGCACATTGTTTGCAGTACATATGAAAACGAAAATGTAGCAATTGCACCATAAATGCATATAATTAAAGTATACTGTCTTTCACAGTCAACACATATGGCTTTTTGGCTAGTTTTAAAGGAAAATAGCACTTTTAGATAAACAAGGCAATAATAGATGCACTCGTGGAGGTAGGAAAACAAAGTTCTTTATGAACCGCAGGATTGCTTGTAATAACGATTTCAATGCAAAAGGAAAGGCAGTAGAGCTAACTATTTCTGTCAAGGGTAAGTTTGTGATAACGTAAGAAAAGTAGTTTAAATGTTTTGCCACTTGCTAGAGCAATTTAACATATAAATCTAGAATTAAATGCAAAAGTAAAAAGCATTGAATGATGTGTTGCTTATATTTATTGTTTAAACATGTCTGTGAAAGATTGTATTACTGTACTGTGTAAAAAAAGAATTGCAATGCTGAAAAGAATTTTCAGTGACAGTGTTTGGATTTGAAATCAAAATAATGGAATGATTATAATGTTGGAATAAATGCTGTGTTTGTGGTAAACGGCCACGGATCAGTAGCGGACTCCTGTGTGAAAGCTGCTTCCCCTCTCACAAGAGTCACCTAAGAGGGGAATTTCCCCCATTTCCAAAAATGAAATTCAGGCCCTGAATAAATGTCTAAAAATCCTGATTGAAGTATCGCTATAAATAGTTATAAATCATAAAAAGAAGGCTTTATAAAGATCGGTATCGGTGATCGGTATCGGCAGATACTCCTGATCGGAGCACCCCTAAGTTAAACATCACCTTTTATCTTCACAAATAAAGGTTAGCAGAATATAAGATGTGAACAGTGATTTCTATGTACCGGGAATGTAATGTCTCCCCGGGCCAGTAGATTATAGTTGAGATAACAGCACTGTGGGCTTAAATGTATTGGAACAGGGCCTACACATGTGAAAATAGAGCAAATTGCTATGAGGCATGAAAGCTTAGCCATCTGGACAGGACTGTACCGCAAAGTCCTGCGGATATTAAGGTCATTGTATTCCTTTTTTTTTCTTAATCGGAAGCTTTAACTTAATGATCGCTTGTAAGGTAATTAAGATGACCTCTGTGCAACATGCAGCTCAAGTCTCTGGTGGTATGATACACCAGTCTATTAATTAAGATTTCCCAGATAGTTTTCCAGACAGGCGGCGTTTCAATAATCCTTGATGGACTTTAAAAAAAACCCAAGCAGCCTGGAGAGAAGACCAAAAAAAGCTGTAGCCCAGAATAGCTTAAAGAAATAACAAGCATGTTCTGTTAGCACAGCTGTCAAAAAAACAGCAGATTTGTGTTTGAGGACTGGAATGAATGACTTGTGCTGGCCGCATACACTACCATTATTTTTTCGTTTTTCAATAATCAAAGATTTAAAAGACATTTACAAAGTTACGACAGATTTCTATTATAAATAGATGCCCTTTTTTTTTTTTTACTTTTATCAAAACATCCTGAATAAATTGATCACAGATTCCCTTAATATATTAATCAGCACAGCTATTTTCAACATCAATTAGCACCTTGTCTTTTAAAATTAGCATATTAGAATGATTTCAGAATGATCATGTGACACTGAAGTAATGGCTGCTGAAAATTCAACTTTGAAAGGCTCAGACCTCTTGCACTTTTTAAATTTAATATTAATACATTGTTAGAGGTCTGGCCCAGTGCAAAGTGCTTCTAATATTAATGAGACTTGGCTTCAAAGCAAACTGGTGATCATAACAGGAGAGATTAAAGGAACTTAGCCTTCCTGCAAAACCACTTTGATAAAATAAATGATGTAAATGGTGCCTCCAGTTGAATCAAAGTCTGACGTGAGAGAAAACATTTGCTCCTTCATAACACAGATGATTTCATAATGTTAGCAGGTATTTTACAGTCTTAAGCCAAGAAACTCTAAATGCCTGGAGAAAGCTATTTTTTGGGTTCCCATTAATTTCAAAGGCACTTGTACGCAATTTGAAATCTGCCAGTTTTGCTCATGGAAGCTTATCCACAAACCTTTCACTAGTGACATAAAAAGCTGTAGAAAGGGAAAAGTTTAAATTTCATGCTTTTAAGATCCATGGAAAAATATCTGCAATAATATGAAATGTTTTTCATTTATGAAAAATCTGTTTCATCAGAATATGCAGACTTATGAATGTCCATCAATGTAGAAAGAACCCCCTCCCCACCAAACATGACCACTTTCTCCTTTCTCTCATTCTTGTGTAGCTATCTTGAAGATGCTGTAATGAACCTGGACCATGGAGATCCAGTCACCAGAGACCACATGTCTGCAGTGCTGTCCCAGGTACGACAGAAACTCTTACACTTCCTGCAGCAGGACGCCCACAGCCCTCTGAGCAAGCGCGCACGGCGCCTCATGATGATGCTGCAGGGCCTGGTCAATCACTAGAGCCCCCCTGGATGGTGCAGCTGACATCTTCACAACCCCTCAGTCATCGTTCTGCAGTCTCGTAGACGACCATCATGACCTCATACCACCCTGCTGTTCATTTGCCTTATCTGTGCTCTGCAGCTTATTGGCTCTCTCAGAAGCACTATTGGGAGTTGTAGTCCAGGCTTGGACTTGGGATATATTGGCGGTTTTGGACTACAACTCCCCCCATCTTTCCCTCCCTCGTTCCTTTCAGACTATTGTTGATATCATTTTTCTGCATGTGAAAAATCCTTAGTTTGTATGCAGCACCATCATGAATGCAGAATGGGGCATGGGCTACTTCAGTTATTTTCATTATGCATTTTTTTGCTTCTTTCATTCTTGACACATCAGGAACAAGACTGTGGAGAGCGTGAGAGAATGAAAACTATAATGTGAACACTCCAAATTTCGGATGGTTTCCTGGCTGCTCTGCTTTTTTCTCTTATTTCTTGTGGTGAAATGCCTTTGAACACTGCAGACATGGAGACATTATCATCACCTCATGAATATTAGCCCTGTTGGTTTTTGATAAAGGTTGTATTTAGGCCACTTATCCTTATCTGACTCAACTGATCTGCTGAAAATAATTTGGCCAAGTTGCTGCTTTTTCATGTCAAGTGGAGCATCATACATGTTCCTGGAGTTTTTGTTAATGCTGTCAGGATTTGAAAAGTTCTAACAGTTTAACTTCTGGGCAATAGCAAAAAAATTACCCACACGGTTGATACCATGTTTTTTCAATCAACGGAGCCCTGTAAAATATGTAAGAGGGCTTATTACATTACCAAGGAATGCTAACAACATAGTTATTTAGAATTTCTTCAAAAAGAACCTTGAGTCTGTAACTTGCAGTACGTCTGTAAGTCTCCAGAGGGCAGGCATTTATGTATATTCTTTCTCATTTTATATGCTGCTTCTGTGATTTATTTTCAGTTCTTCTGCAGAATTACACTACAGCGAATGCAACAAGGCTCTTCTTTAAAAAAAAAAAAAAACTTTATTTTTTTCTCTGAAATTGTTTTTCTGTATCGCATCACCCAAATATTTAAAAGTGTTGGAGAAAGTGGAGGAGAAATGCCCATTTTCTGCTCTGTTCGAGTTAGTTGATTGTATTTGATTTAGACTGAGATTGCCAACACTTGTTATTCATTAAGAGGGACTATTTGGTCATGCCCTATGATAAAGGAAGAACAAAAAGAAAGTGCCTTATCAGACTGTTGCGTATCAGATATTGGTAATCGGGTCCTCTGACCCAACATTGGGCGCCACATTGGTGTGTGTGTGTGTGTGGCCTATATCCAAGCAAATTGTCTTTTTCAGTAAAACACGGAATTGAAGTTAGGAATGGACAGGTTTGTTACTGAAACATTTTCTGTAAACTGTGATCGGAGTTTATTTTTTCAGCCATTTATTCCTCACAAGTTTCATGCTAATGTGACGAGGAAGTGCCGGCCCTGCTGATTGTGTTTGTGTTAACACGTTATTTGTTCCCCTGTCGTCTTTATTTTTAAAGCTGTGCATATTATATCCATAGCCATTTGCAGCAGTCAGTGTGGCTCATTAGGACATTTTTACAGGGTGTAGGCAATGTGTCCTCTTTTGCTTTTTTCTCATATGTATAAAAAATAAAGCTCTTTAACAGACATGAGCCTGCTGCTTAATTCAAGGTAAACATGAGGCGCTAATAAGGATATATTAAACTCGGCATGCTAATGGTGAGAGGCATGTATTCAAACATAGTTAACCTTTTTACGAATTCAACACCCCACTTTTGTTCAAGATTGATTCAAGATACACCTGGATTAATCCTGTTTCATCTTCATTTCTCTTTCTTCTATAGTATAGTGTCCATCAAAGGTGACCCGTGATTGAATAGATTGACTGATTCAGTTTTATGTCGGGTTGAAAACGTCCTCTTGTCAGTTTTAAGATTTTGTTGCAGTGCAAGGTTAATTGGTTTTCGATGCTGTTTTAGACATGTCTGATGATGTTGGGGTTATACTAATACACAGTGCCTTCAGTTTTTGAGGCTTACAGACCTTTTTTTCCCGTCAAGAGATTCGCATTGAAGGGTGAATGACAATTTAATTGTTTGTAATTTTTTCCATTGTGTTTTGATTTTTGTTCCCTGTGAATGCAATTCTGTTGTATATTTTACACTCATTTCTTTCATCCTAGACGTTTTGGAATAAAAAAGGAAAACATTGTTCAATGTTCAGTTAGACTGCGTGTGTTTTCTTTTCCATATACCTGTTTTAATTGTAATAAGCTGTGACACCTCCTTACACCATTTAATATGGATAAAATTTAAGTATTTATGAAAAGACAAACATGAATAAAATCATTTGAAATTAATTGAACACAGAGATGAAAATATAAATGCTTGAGAAAAAAAAATCAATGTACTAAATATTTAAGATGCATAAAACTTAAAAAATGATCATTTCATAAACTGCAGTCAAGCATTTTATTTGTGAACAAGACATTTTATTTGCGAATAAATTCCACTTAGTAATAGTAATTTGTGAATTGTTTTTAAAACTCGTGAACATGGGATATCCATCAGTTATTCATACATTACATGCAGTATATATATATATATATATATATATATATGTGTGTGTGTGTGTGTGTGTGTGTGTGTGTGTGCAACAGTGTGCAACATACAAAACCTGTATTATAAAACCGGTTTATGTAATTATAACTGATACAAACTATGGTAATACTTTATTTTAATGTCCTCCTTTGTTACACATATTACATGTATTTATTATGGTAATAACAGTAAATTATGCATAATTACATGCAACTAACCCTAATTCGAACCCAATAATGAGTTCATGTTAATTAATATTACTGCTTAAATGTAGTATAATTACTCTGACTGTAACCAGGTCACCTTAAAATAAAGTGGAACCGAATCTGCAGTAACTATTAGTGTAATTTTAGTACATTTTATTACAGAGCATTAGTCAATATACACTCAAGTAACGTTAACGTCAAATATAGATTTTCAAATAATATCTATGTACGTAAACTACTGACGTTAGCATTATGTAATGTTTGCTGATGACTTAATGAAAGTGTATGTAGAATAGATCAGCGTGTAGTAATGCGTGAGTGAAATGAAAAGTTGTGTTAGAGACAAACCTCCGTTGAGCAGTCGTGTTCCCGCAGCCTCCTCCCCTTTACTACAAGATACGCGCGCTAGTGAATCATTCATCACTACCGCGCAATGCGAGCTGAAGCGCTGAGTTTCTATTAAATGAACACACACATCTGACTGAACTCCCTTCAGTTTCTGTGCACTGGGATCTGTTCAGGATGACACCTCTCCTCTGCAACGCCTGCCTCATCTTGCCTGTTGCTCTACATCTGCGTAAGTTGATGCTAATACATTTACTAAATTATTTCAACCGGTCTTTTAAATACGGACTTCTGACAAAATGGTTTAGAGGTTGCTCGCTCTTTCTAGCCAGCATACACATGAGTCAAACCGCATATTTGGTTTATTTAGGCTGTGATGAATCGGCTTCAGAGATATTATGACAAACGTAGATCAGGAGAGGCTACTTTATCGGATTATGTTATTGTTCATGGGATGTTTTCCCCCATTATAAATGTGATGAATGAGTAAAACAACAGATAAAAAAAAAACCATACAGGCACAACATAACATAAGTGTGTATCTGTCCAAAGTGCTGCAGAGTTCAGATCCATCGCTCGAGTTGAGGCGAGCTCTGGATGTTGCCGGGGCACCGCTGACGTCTCGCTGTTTCTTTGGAGTCAATGCAAATGTTGATGTGATTTATTTCCCTCGAGGATTTAATCTGTGTGTGGGAGAAAAAACAACAACGATGGTTACAAATCATGAATAAAAGCAGCTGTTCTGCAACTCACAGCTCTTCTCTCCGGAGAGTAAACCCCTTTTGCCCGTTTACGGAACAAGATGTAATCAGTCATAACGTGTGTGAGGGAGGAAAATGTGTTTAAGCCGTGTGTAGGATTTAAAATAAACAAGCAAGTGAATTGTATGGAATTGTGGTTATGATTCTTTTTAATGATTCCGGTTCTTTAATGGTTCCATTGTCAATTCTTTTTGTAGCATACTTTATAGGAAGAAATGTTAATTAAAAAAAATATGAACGAAAAGAAAAAAAGATCAAACGATGACATTAAGATTTCAAAAGAGCAGATTTAGCAAATTAGAAATAAATGTAATTCTTGGCAAATGTGCTCTAAACCTTTTAATGCCTTTTTATAGGCTGTATAAAGTTAAAAATTAGTAACTTTTTTTTTAAAATTTTTTTTTATTTTTTTTTTTACAAAATATCACTGATTAATCTAACAATGTGTGCCTAAAAAGTGGTCATATGAACAACTAGGATAATCTCTCAGTCTCACGAGCTTTAAGTACAACAGGTTTGTTTCAATTCGGACGCCACGAAAGCAAGTAATAAACTGCAGTTCGTCTGTAAGGAAGTCACATTACATCAGTAACGGCTCCGACTGATTCATAAGTGTTTTGATTCACTAAAAAATGAACCGCCTCAAAAGAGTCATTCATTCGTGCGGCAGTCGAACTGCCATTGTAGCACACTTTGTGGTTTTGTTTCACTAAAAAGAACCGGCTCAAAAGAGTGATTCGCTCGGGATACGGACTACACGGACTACACTACACTTGCGCTGTATGTTTTTGATTCACCTTAAAGGGGTCATATGATGCTTTTTTAAAGATCATTATTTGGTGTATTTGGTGTAACAGAATATGTTGACATGCTTTAATGTTCAAAAAACACAGTATTTTTCAAATACTGTACATTATTGTAGGTCCTCTATGCCCCGCCTCTCTCAAACGCTTCGTTTTCTACAAAGCCCCCTCCTT
>NW_015627255.1:457738-468880 GCF_001515625.1 Sinocyclocheilus rhinocerous
GTTTTAGGGGGGTGTGGCAGAGTCTTAACTTTGATAAAGAATATCTCTTTGGTTTTGAGACTTTAGTCTTTGCAACTTCAGGGATCTTATCTATGCACAATCAGCTTGTAACACTCCAAAGAGAAAGGAAAACTTGAAATCGCATCATATGACCCCTTTAAAGAATTTGTTTTGACGACTCTGGTGTAGCCTATGTATCAAGACTGTTCAGAATCAGATAGAGCCCGTTCAGCCAACTGAATAGACACGTTATTTTTGAATGTGTGTTCCTCATAAATAATACCACTAAGCATTATGAGCATTATACTATCACATGACTTTTGTTTATACTGGCTCCACTCCACAACAAGCCACCACAATTGTTTATTTATGAGCTTTTTTGTCCCTTTATTAAAAAGGACAGTAGGTAGGTTCTGGGAGAAAGAGGGATGTTATTGGAACTTTTCAGAATAGCACGAGAAGAAACTTGACATAGATTTTTTTTTAAATATGATATATATATAAATATTTGTGAACTTGTAGGCCTATCTGAGCTGTTTTCTTGCTTTATATTACAAACTTGTGCACTACTGCACCATAGCTCCTGCTGGGCCAGCCAGTTATTGTTAATTTATAATGCCATAAAATATGAGCTATTCATATATAACATATCAAACTTATGCAGCAAGTCTTATATGCTAGACCTTCCACATGATTAAAAGCAATCATTATTCTATGATACAACCACACTGTAATTTAAAGTATTTGGCAACTCAGAGCATTAGAGAAGAACATTGTACATTCTCACAAAATGTGCATTTACATTAGCTGATGTTTTGAATTTAGAATAACTTGGAAACAAATAGTTTAATGGGGAGAATATGTAGCTGAAAATAAACAGTCAGTGTAGGATTAGAGACTGCAAAAGATATCCATGATAATTGCTATAATACACGACAACACCTATTTTTAGCACGTCTGTCACATTGCCACACTGTAGAAGGACATATTTTGTTGCTACAGATGAGTTGAGACAGTGAACACAAGGGACTTGTAGAGCAAGTGTGGAAGTGGTTATTTATATATACACAAGTGAATCAATGTTGAGTGTGAGAGCTAGAGTTAAATGAATAATGAAGAGAAGCGTCTTTGTTGGAATGTGACTGCAGAGTCAGCTGTATTGACAGTTATTGTGAGTTCACTCCACCACTGTGGATGGACAAGGTCATGGTTTTGATTCTCAGAGAACACAGTCGCTTTGAATAAAAGCTTCTTTCTTGCTGTTTCCTATTAATGAAGTGACAAAATCTTCATATTGACTTTCATATAGAATTATCCTTCTTGAAGATTCCTGTAGTAAAAGTAATGCTTGCAGACCAAAGCAGTATTCAGTCCCAATGTGCTATTTACTGAATGTACAACTCAGTCTTTTATGAAAAAGACAGGATTTTTCATAAGTTGTAGTTCCTGAACTGTTTTTAAATACCTCACACTGGGCGGTGAGAATTGTTTATTTAGTTGAAATAGAATCATTTATATTTTGGTTGATTTTAGAGGTAGAAGAAAAAATCCTCAATCTTTTTGCACTCTCGTTCTTTCCCCACATCACTTTCATATTCATACGCTTTTGGTTTGAAAATTTAAAGCGTGCTCTGTAGACAGTTTGCCGCATTGAAAGGAGCAGACACAACTTCTGAGTAAAGATAGTTTTAAGACTCCTTGAAAACTAGGACACTAATGTTTACCACCAAGGATATCATTCTATCAAATGTTCGTTTCTGCAACAGTAATTACTCAGTAAATAGGAAGTGGTCTGATTTGCAGCATAGACAGAAAGAATACTGTTGGTGTTGTATGAAGTGCCAAGGTCTTTCACTCACTTGCTTTTTACAGAGTGTGTGGTGACTTTTGAATGTTTGAGACATCAGGACTTGCTTTCATTCAATACATATATACGTACACAGAGTAGAGTTTAATGTTTAATCCTCATTGAAAATCTGGGATTAAAAATTGGATTTATGTAAATGAATAGAAAAGTTACAGACTTTGAAAAATAAATAATATAAAAAAATAACTAAATACAATTTTTTAATAAATTATAAATATTTATAAATAAAAATGTTAATGGTATATCATATTAATTAAATGTTTTCATAAATGTTATATATTTATAAAATCTGTGATTATAAAAATATTTAGAAATCATATTAGAAATGCTTATCAACTCATTAAAACAAAAAGTATTCATTCAATTTTTAATTCATTTTTTTAGGGCTGTCAAATTGATTAATCACAATTAATCGCATCCCAAATAAAATGTGTGTACTGTGCATATGTATATACAGTGTATATATATGTATATATATATATATATATGTACACATGCATGTGTGTGTATTTATGTAAACATATATACACAGTACACACACATATATTATGTAAACACAAACTTTTATTTTGGATGTGTGATTAATCGATTTGACAGTCCTGTCATTTTTACATTTCAGTCATTCATTTTTATAAAATATCACTGAATAAACTCATGATGTACAACCAGGCAGTACAGTGTCACAATAAGTAACATAAGAGTAACGATTCATGTCTTATTTAGTGTTTTTGATTCACCAAAAAGAACCAGTTTGTAAGAGTCATTTGATCTGAAATCAGACTACACTGATCGCACTGGTCCAGCAGTGTTGTTGCGTTGAATAACAGTGCCTTTTTAAAATATTTTTTACAAAACAAATGATTGTTTGCCAATTTAGTCGTCACCCCAAAACATAGACTAACATTGTTTTTTTCTCTTCATATCATATCAAATTAGAACAATTTTCACAAGTCATCTCAAATTTTTGAGCCTCACTATCCACAAATCGACCTTGTCTGAGTGAGTGTCTGGTCTTTCATTATAGACTCTGTATATAGCTTAGTCCCCAAATAAGCGCTGTGAAATGAACCAGCAGCTGAGGCATGACATCCCCTCGACTCCCCACCCCTGTGACACCGGGAATGAATATTCATGAGAAAAGTGACTTACTTCTATTGAAGTTACAGGAACTTGTGTCCTCTAGAACTAATGAATCCTGAGTGATTCAGTGGTGTGAGCATTTGTGTGCATGTGGTTAATGTGTGTGCGTGTGCAGAGAGAGAGAGAGAGAGAGAGAGAGATGGAGGGAAGGACAATGACCCAACTTGCAGGGGTAATTAAAGGCAGCTGAGCTGGACGCAGACTCTTCAGTGCATAGGGAGCATTGGTGTTTTTACCCAAAAATCCAAGGTCACTGCAGTCCATCTCCCAGGTGGTAAATTTTGTGTGGGTTGCATATCTGCATCATAGGTAAAATGGTCGCTGAATCCCTCTGGGCATTCGGAGGCTAAATGTGCAGCCAAATACGGTCGGTCATCACCCTTTTTTGCACTTTTTGGGAGGAAAGTCAACTGGTACTTTTAAATAGTGTATTTGACTCACTCAGTTAATGTGTCTGGTACATACCAAAATGATTGGGATTATCCTAAGGGAACATCCTATTTTTAAAATTCAAACACAGCTGTTTTTCTATCACACATCCTAGGGTTGGATTCTCCTTTAACTATAATGGATGAAGCGCACTAGCCAAATTGCCAGTTGAGCTGTTGCTGTTTATTATTATAGAAAGACATCAGCTATCTGAGTGAAAGGACCAAACTGTGCTTTAGGCTTGTCTTTTCTGTTTCAGTGGCGCTGTGGAGGTGGACATAAGGAAAGATTAATATGGCTGTCACGTTTGTTTGATCACTCAATGGCTAACCGTTTGAACCAGTTGAGCTGAGACACGTACACTCAGTGTGGTTTTCTGTAATTTCAGCCATTATGTGACAAGCATGAATAGTTTGACAGAGATGATCTAAAGAGAGAGGAACACTATAAAACAGGTATCACAGGATGGGGAAAACAACACACAGGATGACGGAGAGGAAGAAGAGGGAGTTTAGTTGTGAACAGAATACAAAAATAAAAGAATACAAAAGAAGAGAATAGTTGAGAAGAGACAAAATAAGGTGAAAGCAGAGAAAAGACAAGATGAGAGAAGTGAAGAGGTAGGGTGAAACTAAGCAAAATGAAAAGAGATGAGACAAGAGACGAAATGAGATGAAAATAGATGAGACAAGGAGACAAGACGAGATAAGAAATGAAATAAGATTAAACGAGAAGAGTCAAGATGAGGAGAAATGAGCATTGATGAGACAAGAAGACAAGGCGAGGAGAGAAGAGACAAAATGAGAGAAGTGAAGAGATGAGGAGACAAGAAAAGAGAATAGATGAGACGAGACAAGACTAGGCAAAATGAAAAGAGATGAGACGAGATGAGAGAAAAAAATGAAATAATATGAAATGAGATGAGCCAAAACAAGAAGAAATCAATAATGATGATGCAAGTGAAAAGAAAAGACAAGATGAGAAAATTCAAGACATGATGAGACAACTAGATGAGTAGAAAGAGTCAAGGAGACAACATAAGAGAAGAAATGAATTACAGTTTTTCTGAATTGCTAAAACACATTTCTTGAAAACATCACTCATTTTCTCAAAACCTTAAACACAAATCCAAATCATCAAACTAAATTCACAGAACTCATGACTCTTCTGGCAAAATCAAACAATCGCTTCAAAACCATTTCACCTGTACTCAAAATCAAACAACTTCCACTCTTCTTTTGCTGTTCTTTTGAACTTTCCAACAGATTATGGTGGCCACAGAAAATCTGCTCAAATCAGGTTGAACTCTTTGTCCTGGCTCTGTCATTCCACACACAAGAACATGGTCTATCACAGTAGCTCTGATTTCATCTGAAATGACTGTTCTTGGTCTTGCTCTTCCTCATTCTCCTCTTCCTCCACCTCGTATTCGCACTCTTCCGTACCTCTCAGATTGATGGAATTGCCCATGCCATCTGTGCACTTTGAACTGGCTTATATTTTGTACATTCACATATTTAGAAACAAATGTGAACAGTTTTGAATTATTGTGTGTAAACAATGTGTAAACGTGTTGCAGTTGTGCTTAACTTTTGCTTTCTTGTGTTTAGGGTTTTGCATCATAAGTTTATCACAGTGCAAATTGCATTTTACTGAGTGAGAATGTGTTTAGAGTTTTGCAAAAACTCTAGTGTTTAGTGTCTTAGCAAATGTGAAAAACTGTAAGATGAAATGAGATGAGTTAACACAAAGAGAAATGAGTAATGGTGAGACAAGGAGACAAGATAAGAGGAGAGAAGAGACAAGATGAGAAAATAAAAGAGAAGAAGATACGAGAGAAGAGATGAGACAAGACTAGGTCAAATGAAAAGACATGAGACGAGATAAGATAAAAAGTGATGAGACAAGGAGACAAGATGAGAAAAGTTCAAATACAGAATGAAATGAGATGAGTCAATATGAGGAGAAATAAGTATGGATTAGACAAGAAGACAAGACCAGAGGAGAGAAGAGAAAAGAGACAAGTGAAGAGATGAGATTAGAAGACAGGAGAAAAATGAAATAAGATGAAATGAGAGGAGAAGAAAGGAGTAATGATGAGACGAGGAGAGAAGAGACAAGATGAGAGAACTAAAGAGATGAGGATATGAGAGAATTGATGAGATGAGTAAAAGGAGATGAGACAAGGAGACAAGAGGAAGAGAAATGAGTAATGAAGAGACCAGGAGACAAGACATTAGGAGAAAAGAGACAAGGAGAGAAGAGACAAGATGAGAGAAGTGAAGAGGTGAGAAGACAAGACGAGTGAAGAGATGAAAAAATATAAGACTTGGTAAAATGAAGAGATGAGACAAGAAATGAAATAAGTCAAGACGGAGAAATGAGTAATGATGATACAAGGAGATGAGACAAGTGGAAAAAAGAGAGGAGACCAGATGAGAAAAGAGAACAAACGAGAAGGCAAGAAAAAAAGGAAAAGATAACAGAACAGAAGAATTCTGCAGAAGAGAAGAGCAGAAAAGAATGCTGCAGTGTTTGGAGAGAAGATTGCCGCAATTGGAAGTGGCCCAGCCTGTATGCCTGGAAGCATGCACTAACCCTGATAAGTTACAGCTGGGAACTTCAATGTTACAGTCGATAAAAACTCATTAGAGCAGGACTGGGTCACTGTGTTAGTGTCCAGTGCAATGAACCTCGCATTTATTCTCCATCAGAGAGGATGAGAGGAGCGTCTATTGATCTTAGCAGTAAACTCATTTATTTGGTAGATGAAAAATGGTTTCAACATGGCCTCAACGCTCACCTCAGCCAGGGTCCACAGTCTCCAGGCCGTGCACTCAAGGGAAGGAGAAATACAGAGAAAGGGTAGAGATGAGGGCATTCGTGCTAACAATGAGTGTACATTTAGAAACCTCTCTGCTGGTCTCCTGTGTGAAGTCTGAAGTCATGGGTTTGAGTACTACTTTTGTTTAGCACGGGCCTATTGCCAGAATATACAGCCTTACAGCTCCAATTCTGTCATTATTGTAGAACACAATCTACTTCCAGGAAATCTGCTTCTGTTCCTCGGAACATCGCTTGGGAGGAGAGAGCTATCCACTGCCCAGAATAGCATCTCCACCTGTTTGAGTCCCCCTGAAAGCCTTCCCCTGATTCCAACCCCAGTTAGTTAGGAAGAAGAGCTTATTTAATTGCCTTAGAGTTTTTCTTATTAGCACTAGTGGTTGCAAGCATGTTAAAACACATTTAAGGTGGTGTCTAATTCCCTGCTCTGCAACAAAAAAAACATTTTTAAATGCAGACTTAACAGACCACTTTCAAGACATCCAAGTCATTTGAGACTGTGACAGTCTCACACAATTGTTCATTAAATGCAGGAGACCTGTTTCCACTTACGTATTAGATCTGTATATAAACTAAATCATGCCATGAATCTTTAATAGTGTAGCTAGGTGGATTCCCCTGTCAAGTTTCAGTTGTAAATAATGTAAAGCTCTGAGCCAGATGTTTCTGTCTAGGTCATTCAAAAAGTCCTTGACTGAATCCATTCTCTTGTCCATTCTCTGCATATACTATGCAAGGAAAATCCCATTTGTTTTACCAGTAAGTCATAAGGTTATTCAAGCATATTATGTCAGAACTCAACTTTGCTAATTTAGCTGTCAAATATATATTTTTTTCATTTACTTTTAACATTGAATGCATATCATTTTTAATGATACTTTCTGAAATAAACTTCATAGTAGATTAGATATTAGTTGCTATCACAATGTAGGCCTACAGCTAATAAAGTATTACTTGTCCAGTGGTTTTAAAGAAGTAAAGAAATAATCAAAGCCTAAACAAACTGATTAGCACAATTTTCATATAAAAGCATCTGATAGATTTTCATATTCAGCACTAAATGCTGTTATTACATGGCTTTCTGGAATACTTAATTCTGTATGGCAAGTCGCAATTCTGTATATTAGACAGGTCATCTGGTTAAATGAGCCTTCATATTGCGTCTCTTTTTATCATTTGTATTAAAAATAACTTCATTAATTTTAGTGTCAAATTGCTGAAGTGTTCGTCTTGTTCCTTGGCCGATTGATTTGTAATGGGCTATACTTTTTATAGTTAATGTTTTTAGATGATACAGATACATTTTAAAATCATTTCAACTCAAATCAATATTGCATGTCTGCAAATTTATTTATTTAATTTATTTATTTATTTGGTGTCTAGCCGTTTAATAGGCTCTGCATTGGGGTCCTGTCATGTTTGTTTGGCGATAATGACCAAATAAAGCACATTTTTTATTGTTTAACCAATGGATCACATTCTACTGGTTTTGTTAGGTGTACCATTTACACCGATCATCATTATAAATGGTCGTGCTTATAATTTTTAAATGTTTATCATCATTTTCTTCGATCATCCTAGAATAAAGCATTCTACTGATTAGATTTTGTACTGTCCCTGCTATGATTTTGTTCAATAACATAACTGCTTTTTCTGCCATTGTCTAAATGGTATGCCAATGCCAAGTGGTCACCAAAAGAGCTTCAATTATTTTGTGGCCTGCTTCAGAGCGCACGCAGCGTTGCAGATTTCTATGAAAAATAAAAATATGTTCTGGCTCTTTCCTGGTAAAATAGCATTGGAAAATATTGTGACTCACTGGCTTGTATAGTATGGAGCTCTTAGTATTCAGCCTTGCTACCACTTTCACTGGCTGAACAACCATTCAGAATTTTTAATTGTCTAATTTTAAACAATAGTTTCTGAACCTCTGGTCTCAACAATCTGAGAACACGGGGAGAAAGAAGTTCAAAGGTAAGGTGCATTTATGTTATAATCAAAACAAGAGTACATCATAGGTCAAATTAATATGAATGAAGATTTATATTAACATATAATGTGAATAGAGCACAACAGTAACAGATAATTTTTCAGTGGCCTTGGTTTCCTATGTAGTGTTTTTCCTATTCATTTTATTTATTAGGATTTAAAATATTCTTCAGTAAAGATTTCTAAGCCTTGAACCAAACCAACAAGCTCAGAGGGGAATCACTCATTTCATGAAGCATTGCAAATGATGTAATCAAATAGAATAGTTTATTCCAAAATATTCAGATTTATACAAATATGTAAGGATTCAAGAATGTAGGAAGACTGACTCAATTATGTCACTGGCTTGTTGAGATCTCTTCAGGATTATTGGCAGCGGTGTTACTAGTATGCCATCCTGGGATGGGAATTTAGGTGGGCAACTAAAGTCAATATGAGAACAAATAAAATTAAAATGGAGACGGCAATGGTGTGAGTTCCAGACGGTGCTGTATACTAGATATGATACCCAATTTTACAACAAAATAGACTAAAGAAGATGAAGATATAAAAAAGAAAGAATATAAAGATATAAAAATATTATTAACAAGTCTAGTAAGTTTTTGTTCAACAAATCCAGTCTAAGATAAAACTTTTTCCTATTTACTGCTGGCCGGGAAAACAGCCCTTGAGTGGCCACCTTTCTGCCCAATTAAGCATTATTTTTTATATAAATAATTATATATATATATATATATAGTTGAAATCACACTGACTTGGCTTGTATAGAAGCATATATCATCAATTACCAACCTCAGAGCTCATGGTAGGTCTGTGTAGAAAGGTTCATAAGTTAACATTAAAAATCTATTTCTCTATGGAGACAATAAATGAGATCGTACTTCCTGAACCCTACTGTTGCACTCTATTGTAATGTAATTGAGAACCACTTATCCCTGCTCACGAATCATCCCTAATCCCTGACCTGTTTATTTCATTTTTTTTTTCCTGTTTATACACCACTGCAAAAATGTGCTCTCATCAGCATCATGTAATCTGTGGCTGGAAATCACAATGATTATTTTTGGAGTGCAAATTTTTGCTGTGAATTTACTTTAGCATTCCAGAAGTGAGGTTTTCATGTTCAGTGTAAAGAAAGCTGACTTCACAACATGGCCAGATGAAAGAATATTTTAAAAACAAAATTTGCATATGATCAAAAAGGATCCTGGGAATCTTTCCTCCTTCATATTGGGAGTACAAGGAGAGACGGCCTAATATCAGAGCTTTAATGCAGTCACAATTTTTCACCATCTGACTGAAATGTATGTGAGAGCATCAGACGTTCAGTTAAACATGACTGATGCGTTCAAGGTTTGCATCCTAATTGTGTTTTGCTTCTAGACTGTACCCCACCCCAAAGCCCCCGCAGACTGTTCCCTTTGATTGTTTGAATATTGTCTTGTTTAATCACTACTGTATTTCTTGTTTTACCAAGAAGATTAGATGTTGGAATATTACATACTGGTTTGTTTATTCACAGCTTTTGGAGGATTTCTGAGTGTAGTTATTAGACTTGGGTGAAATAGAGACCAGGGAAATCACACCAACCTGTTAAAGGTTTTTGATTTAACATAAAAACTATTATTCTTTGTTCTCTCTTCCTCTGTCACTGCATGAAGACAGCTTCCGTTAGCTTCTTACAGAGACTACATTTAAAATAGCTGAGAATCAAAGAAAAGTTTCTGTCTTGAAGACACTTCTAAGACTTTCAAATGAATACATGATCTGTTCATGTAAATGGGGCTGAGAGAATGATGAACTGTGCAGTTTGAGTGCTTTGATGCCAAATATCAGCTATTTTCACATTTGAAATTCTTATATTCCTTCTTTAAATCAACATAAAATAAAAATTGACATAATTTCTTTTCATAATACAAGTTCTTGCCTTATTGTGAACAATTAATCTAAAAATGTTTCTAACCTTTCATCAAAATGACCTCACCAAGTAATTTTAAACCCCTTTCCCTCCATTTCACCTGCCATTTAGGTCACATTCACACAGCAAGCTCTTTAAAGCTGGGTTGATTCTGATTGGCTGTTGGATGATTTTATCATTCATCAGCTGTAAAAAAAAAAATTGTTCTGAAAGGGATTCCAATCATTCCTCTGTGTTTCGTTACCGTCATAGTTATGTGGTGTGAAATTCCCTATTCTAATAGAATTAGAAGGTGTCAGGGAACTGGAGAAAGATGAGGCGAGGACTCAAATGCAGGAACGAATGGGCATTTATTAATAGTAAAAACCAAACAAAACTAACAAAAACTACCCCGAGGGGGAAAAACAGGCAGGCAGGACAAGACAGGGCACAGCACAGCAAGGCAAGGCAAGGCCAAAGAAACATACACACATATGACAATGACTCTCAGGCCCTGTCCACATGAACATGCAGCTTTTTCTATGCGGTTTGTCCGTTCGTCCACAGGCAAATGCAGCACCAGGTCACTGAAACCGAACATTTTTGAAAACGCCTGCCAGGGTGAAGATTTTCAAAAACTCCGGTTGCAGTGTTATCGTGTAGACAGCGAACCGGAGTTTTTGGCTTGTGACGTCGGAGCCTGCGCTGTTATCTCCGCCTACTGGAAACTTTTTCAGGCTTCTGATTGGCCAACATGACTTTACGGTTGAGATTATATCGCCACATGTTGGTTTGGAATGCTCTTGACAGTGCTTCACAGCATGTGTTTGCGTTTTCATGTGGACGGAGATTTTTTTAGAAATGGAAGAAGGAAAAACTCAGTTTATAAAAATACACGTGTACGTGTGGACATGGCCTTATTTTAACTAAAAAAGACAAGTAAATAGTAAATAATAAAATAAGAACAAATAAATTA
>NW_015627255.1:469332-474513 GCF_001515625.1 Sinocyclocheilus rhinocerous
CTCCGCCTACAACTTTTTCAGGCTTCTGATTGGCCAACATGGCTTTACGGTTGAGATTATATCGCCACCTGTTGGTTTGGCATGCTCTGGACAGTGCTTCATAGCATGCGTTTTCATGTGGATGGAGAAAAATGGAAGAAGGAAAAACTCTGTTTCTAAAGATACCCGTGTACGTGTGGACATGGCCTCAGCCCCCCCTTGGGCCCCCCTTGTGAAGAGGTTCCAGACTAGCAGCCATCATGTGGAGAGGCTCTGAAAAGGCAGCCATGAAGAGACGAGACTCTGGAGTGGCGGTCATGACGGGACGAGACTCTGGAGTGGCGGCCATGATGGGACGAGACTCTGGAGTGGCGGCCATGACGGGACAAGACTCATGATGGGAAAAGGCACCTCTGACTGCCTCCCGTTGTGGGCAAGTCCACAAATGCCCCAAAAGACAGGTGCTCTGTGCCAAACCTCCTCCAGGTGCTGATGGGCTCATCAAAGGCATAGGTAAACAGGTCCTTGAGAGCCGCATCATTGTAGCCCAGCCCCTCTGCAGCACTCAAAAACTCCCTGGCGAATTCCCTCAAATTAGTCCCCCGTTGCTGGAGGGAACTCAAGGCTTCCACTTGAAGCTTACGTTGGTAGAGTGCGTTGCTGGTAGTGGAGGCTAGTAGTTGGAGGTAGCCCATTCTCCGCTGAGTCCTCATTAGGCTGTTTCGTTCTGTCAGGGAACTGGAGAGAGATGAGGCGAGGACTCAAATGCAGGAACGAATGGGCATTTATTAATAGTAAAAACCAAACAAAACTAACAAAAACTACCCAGAGGGGGGAAAACAGGCAGGCAGGCCAAGACAGGGCACAGCACGGCAAGGCAAGGCAAGGCCAGAGGAACATACACACATATGACAATGACTCTCAGACATAAACAACAAAACAAAACAGGACTGCAAACACAAGGAGAATACATAGGGAGACAAACGAGGAGGGTAACGAGGGAGACACAGGTGGAGTAACTGAAACAATAATGAGATAACAAGAAGGGCAGGGTAAGACAATAGACAGGAGAGCACATGGCACCAACAACAAACAACAAGCCATGTGCTCAACAAACAGACACAGTGACCTCTGGTGGCCATCTAAGGCACACCAGCTGAATACTGTGACAGAAGGATTATTAAAATGGAATAATTATCATTATAGACATCATGCTTGATGTGGATGGCTAACAGGAGAAGAGGATTGACATTCTGTATTTAATCTGTTGTGTGAACAGGACAGTTCAAAAGCAGGGTTGCCAGGTCTGTGAAACAAAATGGCCAATGACTCTAGCCCACATGTAATACAACTCGAAATATGCCACTCCCATACCTAAAAACATATTTTACAGTCACTGTTGTGCATTGTTATACACAGTTTCAACTTGAAAATCACTAGTAGTAATTAAAAGTAGTAATAAAAAGTAGCTCAATTGCACTGGAAAACTTTGAACTTGGCAACCCTGTGTGAGAGTCACACTTGTTATTAAATAAGGTTTTCAATCCCAAACACTGACTGTGTGAAATCACACCCTGTTTAGCTGCTCTTGTCCATTCTGGTATCAACCACCTTACATTTCTTGTGGAATGTCACTAGGAAATAAGTTACATTACAAAAGTAAAATTAATTTTAATGCTTAATAGCTACAGTATACACATGAAGTCAAATGCAGACCAGAATATTTTTTTTTCCAGATTAATTGAAACGCTGCTGTGGTGGTTTAACAGATTAAAGTTGTATTTGATGTGGAAATTATTTTAATTGGGTCTTTACTGCTAAGCTCTTTCAACAAGTCCAAATCTGAATCTAATTTAAACTGCATTTAAGGGGAGAGTCTCAGTGAAGGAGTTCTTCTCTGTAGTTCTTGTGATCTGTGTAGGTATATCAGTGACCGTGTTCTGGACAGATAGCAGCTGTCAAATGAATGCCAATGGATATGATATCTCTTTTCCAGGCCTTTTTGTGAGTGTCTGAGTCTCTCACTTTTATGAAATCACTAAACCCTTGCATCTTCTCTGTTCCAAGAGAGATAATGAAGAGATACAATCGAAAGCAAGTCTTGTGTCATTTGGTCCGTTACTCCTCTTCCTTCCACCTTTTTAAAGTGACACATGACTGCACGTGTGAGTGATTTTGTTATTGTGGTAGTCGCATTGCCTCCTCATGATCAAAGCCAGTGTTGAGCACATTAGCGTTGGGAAAGACGCTCCCTGCCTTTGTTTCTCTCATCTCTCCCCAACTCTCTCCCATCTCCAAATGAAACCGCAATCCCACGGGGTCTGCAAAATTTTGTAAACTCTTTTGGGAATTGTGCATGTTTATATGTGTTACATCTCTCTGAGTATTTGAGGGCATGTGCGTGAGAAAAACATTCGTTAGAGCAAAATAAAAAGATTCCTTTTAATATGCATCTTTCCACCACTGGCTTTTGAAATATCCAGCAAGCAAGGATAAGTTTTGTTTCTTTTAGGTTGTGCTGCTGTGGTTTGTCTCTTATGCCACACAAAGTGTAAAATTAAGTGAGCTTTGGTGTCCTGGTGGATATAACTCACTGCCACAACTACTGAACACAATAAGGAGAAAAGGTCTGTACTAACAAGCAGAAACCCGTCTCCCACCTCTTTTTGAGCTCCATTTTGTTCCAATTAGTCCTCCTCACCTGGAGGATGACCTGGGCTATGAAAACCACCTCATAGTGCATCAAGTTGATTTTTCATCCTTGTTAAAGAAGATTAAGTTTATACTCGTTTTTTTTATTTTTTTTTTATTCAGATTCAATAGCAAAATGTTCTGTCCCAATTTACAGTGCATATCTCTGTATCACATCCAGTCACTTTCCTCCCAGTTTTATGAAAGAAATTAGCTGGCGAATGCACTTCTTCTCATCCCCCGCAGCCTCCCTCCATTCAGTGTTCTGGGAGTGAAGGTGTGAATGGAAAGCCGAAGAGGTTAACCAATCACTTGGAAAGGGGACTTTGCTGGCATGAGCTAATTATCAGAATTTGTTTGTGCTATTGCAGGCGGCTTCACTGGAAGCCCTGTTTCAGAGTTAGCTCGGGGAATAGAGGCTCTCCTCGCCTTTCGCACGCTATGCTGTCATAGGATTATTAGCTTGTCGTCCCTAACGATGCTACGCAAGAGAGGGCCACAGTTACCATAGAAAAAGTTGCCATAGTGCAGCAATAAAACTTTGCAGCAATGCCCCCACTGCCTTTAATTTTAAACAAAGTAACAGTTCTTTCATTCTGCAGAGTTGTGCAATCAGCATGTGCCTAATGTGTCCCACTGAAACTTGGTTAGATGACAGTGAATTCAAGTTGCACCATACAGGAAGATTTATCTTTAGCTTTATCTTAGGTGCTTCTATTAAATTTGCACTAAATGATGAAGATTTGGTTTATTACTATGGTTGCAAAACAACCATTATCCATTTATAAACGATAAGCACATCATGCAATATCCCAGGTGACAAATTGAGGTTATAAAAACATTGTGGGAACATTATTTTGAATATTTATAAAATGTTGAAATGTCCAGTTTTCTTGTTGCAATTGTAACATTATTTAAAGGTTTCAAAAATATTTCTTAGAACATTCAATATATATATATATATAAACATTGTAAGGATGTTCCGAGAATGTGGTTCTAAGAACGTTTTCTCTCAATGTTATGAGAACGCATATCAAATATTAATAGTGTTATAAGAACATTCCAACTGTGACAATGTTTCTTGTTATCTGGTAAATTATGTTTAACATTATAAAATAAAGACTGTTCCGAATGATTGTCAGTAATGTGTCTGTTTATTGCTATTATTACAATGAATTTACTAATTATGTGACCCTTACACTCTTAAAAATAAAGGTTCTTTATTGGTATCTGTGGTTCCATGAAGAACCTTTAACATCAATTGAAACTTTCCATTGTACAAAAGGTTCTGTATAGTAGAAAAAAGTATTTAAATTCTTTACACTAAGAGTAAAAATACGTTTGTTTTAAGAACCGTTCACTGAAAGGTTCTTTGAAGAACCAAAAATAGTTCACCTATGACATCACTGTGAAAACCCCCTTTTGGAACCTTTATTTTTAAGACTTTTTGTAAAACCATGTGTTTCACTTTTTAAATAAATGCTTTAATATTTTGAATAACGTAGATGCAGTCAGTTCACTTGTATTGTATATCCCCATTAATAAAGCCATTACCTTTAAATACATAACCACCCATATGCTGTATATAATGAAGTGTCTGTCTAGAGCTGTACTGCTAGTGCTTTTGATTGAGCTGTGCTCCCAGCAGGCACTGTGGTAAAGTCTTAATGAGTTCTGCCCAATACAGTCTCTTACATCACACAAAGTATCAGTGTTACCTGTCTTCCAGAGCTTTGTCCTGATCCCTCAATATTGCACTGTGTATGGGTTCAACAAATGTCTTTATTTAATTTTATCAGGGCAAAGATAAAAATATGTATATATTTGCTCCCACAAAAAAGGAAAAGAGAAATACTAAAAATAATAATGAAATATTAAATTCTTAATAAGATCCATTCTTAGGTACAGAAGTATCATTAATGGGACATATAATAATCATTAACAATCTAAGCTTTTCAAAGCATGTTTTGTTGTTTGTTGAGTTTTCCACAAGGATTTGAACATCCGGAAATTCCATATACACCCTCTTTACTTCCTTATTCCTTCGTGAACGGTTTGACTATGAGCATAAAGAGCAGAAATTGGCCAGAATTCTTTGGCAACCTGCCTGCATGTCTGCTTATACCAATGAACCTTATTTACATGCACTACTGTGTTTGTGAATGCAAATCTTCATGAACCGACAAATAAAAATGATTTTCATTTATTTTGATGTGCTCCCAGTGGGATGTCTGTGAGAGGCACATGTAGCAAACCTCAGCAGCAAATCTGCTTGCTCAGCATTGGTCTGGCTAAAGCTTGCATATTCAACCTCATGAATAGAAGATGGGCACATATGTGGCCTAAATCGCCATCATCACTTGCCCATCTTATACTCCACAGGTCATCTGAATTCAGCATCTTTAATCTGTAATGAATTTAAGGTTTGAAGTCAATAAGTCAATAGTACTTAGTCGATATATAGATAGATAGATAGATAGATAGATAGATAGATAGATAGATAGATAGATA
>NW_015627255.1:474595-542555 GCF_001515625.1 Sinocyclocheilus rhinocerous
AGATAGACAGACAGATAGACAGATAGATAGTACTATTTTTCTAACTCGTGTCTGAGTAACGCTAGGGACAGGAAATTATGCAACTGTTTTGCTCTAAGCGCTCTTAACGCTCCACATTATTTATTATGACGTTTTTGTTTCAAGGTTTCATAACATGCTCCTTAAAGGGATGACGTTACAGTGCTTGATTATGTATTGTGTAATGGTCTGAGTACCTGTATGGTGATTTCTACAACTAGAGTGAACTATTTATATTGCATGAACTGTATTGCGCATTTAAGTAGCAATGTTATATCATATATTCTCTCTTGGAGTAGGTTATATTAATTTTGAAGCTTTAAAAAGACCTAAAACTTACTATACAATTAATATTATAATATGTGACCCTGGAGCACAAAACCAATCTTAAGTCGCTTGGGTATATTTTTAGCAATAGCCAAAAAAACATTGTATGGGTCAAAATGATCGATTTTTCTTTTATGCCAAAAATCATTAGGATATTAAGTAAAGATCATGTTCCATGAAGATATTTTGTAAATTTCCTACCATAAATATATAAAAACTTAATTTTTGATTAGTAATATGCATTGCTAAGAACTTTATTTGGACAACTTTAAAGGCGATTTTCTCAGTATTTTGATTTTTTTTGCACCCTCAGATTCCAGATTTTCAAATAGTTGTATCTCGGCCAAATATTGTCCTATCCTAACAAACCATATATCAATGGAAAGCTTATTCATTCAGATGATGTATAAATCTCAATTTCAAAAAATTGACCCTTGTGGTCCAGGGTCACATATAATATTAATATTTAATCTGGAGTATAAATTTTATATGAATGTAATTAGTCATATAAAATTAAATATATATATATATATATAAATATAATTTATTTTATATCAATATATTTAATTATTTTATATGATTAATACTAGCATATTTAATTTGAAATTGATACACCCAGTTCAAATGCTACCTATTTTTTTATTCCTTTCCCAGTTTCTCTTTTCTTTCTCATTCACTCTCTGCAGTCCGCCCTCATGCAAGTGCCCTGTTTTATATTATTTATTTATTTAAGAACCCTATGGACTCCCCATGGATCTCTGGCACCACAGATTAAATATTCTCACTGAGCTGAATGGACCAGGCCAGATCACGCTGTGTGTGGGTGGACAGCACTCAGATATATCAGAGCTTGGATTACACAACATCAGTAATAACTTTTGAGCATCGGCCAGAGATACAAATTCAGAGATATGTAATTGGACACAGTAAGTTCTTGTCTCCATTTTGATCCGATGAGACTTTTTGGTCATATCCACTTCTTAGATGATTTCATTTTCCTCCCGGGCTGCTCAGTTTTGTTGTTTGTATGTGGTGTGGTCTGTACTGCATGTAAATGTTTCTGGAATGGTTCATCTGTAACACTTTCCCATTAGTTCAGGTTAGTTCATTCATTAACTAGCATTAACTAACAAAGAGTAATACATTTGTTACAGTATTTATTAATCTTTGTTAATGTTAGTAAAAAAAAATACATCTGGCCATTGTTAGTTCATGTTAGTTTATGTCCATAATAATATTAACATAAAACTTCTGTGTGTATGTTGCTCTCTGGAATACTTGATTCTGATTGGTCAATCGCATTATTCAGTGGTCAAATTTTTCGTCATACTCACTATACTCATTAAACTCAACTTTAGTATATTACTGTAATATTGTTGCAGTGTTCGTCTTTTTGCTAGGCCGATTTTAGACCGACTTTTTTTTTTAGGAATCTTTCAGGTAATATACAGAGATAAAAATATTAAATAATTTAATCTCAAATCAATACATCATGTCCACATATTTATTTGGTGAGTAACCATGTAAGCAAGATAAACTTTTTTTTTTTTTGCAATAGTAGCCAACTTGTTTTACATTATCCCTTATAATTTTAGTATTGATAGTTCTATTGAGTCTCGTATTGAGTGATGGTTGTCTAAATTTCCCCTTTGGCATCATGAAAGCACTTCAGTCTTTCTGATTTCTTCAGTCATTTCCATTTTTGTGCAATTCTTCAGTGATTGTGAAAGAGTTCTTTGTCTTCTCCTCCTCTAATGTATGCCTTGGTTTTCTCTCCTTCTCCAGATCTTCATTAAATGTTGATGGGGATGAGTGAAACCAATAATCCTTAGACCTCACTGCAAAAACATAGCTGAAAATCAATAGGTTTGCAGCAGTGTGGGCATAAAGCTAGCGGGGGTACGTGGATGGGAGGAAGAGAGAGAGAAAACTCTATCCTATCAAATATTAATCATTCATTTCCTCAAGGGAATTAGGAGAGTGCTGGTGATTCGCTGTCTGACCCAATTAAGATCCTCCTGAATATCTCTCTTAGGTTGAGCGTTACTTCCATCTTTGGGTTTTATTGTCAATAGGTATAGGTTATAGAGATTGAGAGAAAACAAGGAGCAATGGTGGTTGGGAGAACGCTGGCACATGCACAAACCCATCCAACAAAAAATATGTTCTAAAAATATTTAGCTAATGTTCCCATCAAGTTATGAAAAAAAAAAATTCTGAATGTTCTCTGAACGTTCAAAACGTCCATTTAAAAAAAAAAAATTATTGGTTATGCCAGTGTTACTATTCTATCATTTTGCAAAAATTATTGGAACCTTACTTAATTATGGGGACATAACATTTAAAAAATGTTACACAAATGTCTAACTAAAAGGTTTCAGAAATAAAACATGAATGATGTATACATAATGTTTTTGTGCTAATGTTTTGAGAACAATTTTAAAGGCCAGATAACTTTTTGAACTGACGTTCTTTTAACATTACTGGAAGAATGTTTTTTCATTAGTTTGAGAGAACCTTGTCTGACCGTTAGCCAAACATTACCTGTTAAGCTTTGGTAAAAAAAAAAAAAAAGTGTAGATAAGCAAGCGTCTGGAGCTCCTAACACATGACAGCTCAGAGCATTTCTATTGAATTTTTCTCTCATATCCTCAAGGTTAGAGATCTATTACCCTGTGTTCTGTTCTAACAATGAAATGTAGAACTATACTCTTTATAAACAATTTATAAATAACCAAGACCCCCACAAATCCAGCAGTGGTGGCACTGAAGGCTTTTGTGTATTGCTGTGAGTGTTTTCTCGTCAGGTCTGTAAAGCATGTAGTGAAAGCCATTCAATGCCACCATGCTGGTCTGTTTATGACCTTGCCTATGTTTTGGGGAATGAGTGTATTTTTATTTATTTATAAAAGTCTCATTTGTATTTGAGCTTTTGAAAAAATACTTATTTAAAGGGATAGTTTAGCCAAAAATGAAAATTCTGTCATTTACTCACCCTCAAGTTACACACAAAAGAAGATATTTTGAAGAATGTTTGTAACCAAACAGTTGACGGTACCCATTGACTTCCAAAGTATGAAAGTGAAAGTGAAAAGTGAAAGTGAAAGTGAAGTGACGTGTATCTGACGTGACGTGGAGAAAAGTACTACTGAAGTCAGTGGCTACCATCAACTGTTTGGCTACCAAAATTCTTCAGAATATCTTCTTTTGTGTTCAAAACAAGAAATAAATGCATACAGGTTTGAAACGACACAAGGGTGAGTAAATGATGACAGAATTTTCATTTTTGGGTGAAGTATACCTTTAATCTTACATCTTAAGTTACAATTACTGAATTTATTTTTAAGTTTAAATTAATTTTGTTAATTGTTTGTCTATATTTGTTCTAGTGCTTGTCCCTAGTCCATGTTCTGCTGCAGCCACAAAGAAGTGCAGCTCCATCTATAAAGGGTTTGCCCAGTGTCTGCTTGCCCTAGGAGACAGTCTGTCGGTCAGCTCCCAAAAAGACGAGGATACGCAGGAGATCGACTCTATTTGCAAGTAAGGAAAAAACCTGGAACAACACAAGCATCACTGTATATACTGTACATATACACTACTGTTTTTTATATTATCAAAATTATATTTTTTAATGAAATTAATGTTCAGCTTTTATTCAGCAAGGATGCATTCAAATGATCAAAAGTGACAGTAAATACTTTAATATTGTTACACAATAATGGGTGCTGAAAATGCAGCTCTGCCATCACAGGAATACATTTACAATTTTACATTTACACTTAAAAAATATCCAAATAGAAAATTATTTTAAATTGTAATAATATTTCATAATATTACTGTTTTACTGTATTCTTAATCAAATCAATGCAGCCTTGTTGAGCATAAGATGCTCATTTCAAAAACATTAAAAAGACCTCTTACCCAAACTTTTGAAAGGTAGTAAATATTTCTACATGAATACACTAAAGAAAAGAACAGATTCAGATTCATTTTTACCTGGGTTTTGTTTTACCAGAACATTTCCACATCTTAATATAATACATAAAATATTAGTCTCATATTTAAAAAAAAAATGGAAATCATCATTTTCTTTTATCAAAATATCACAATAGTGATCATAGGAGTTCATTTTGAATTATTTTTAGTGGTAAAACTGCACATGCTTTAACAATGGATTTGACGAATTGTGATGTTTTGTGGTTTATTTGACAACACAGGACACTCCGTCCTGTTCAACAAAATAGCAGAAATCATCATGAGCTATAACTAACTCTCAAGGGCGAATTTTAGCTTTTTATTTCCATCCTAGATGAGAACATAATTAAATATTTTTCTACTTTTGGAGCTGTGGTGTGCCAACTTTGATTTTCCTGTTTTCCATCCTAGGGTCCATCCTCTTCATGTTGTTCCCATTGTGTAAATAGTGACATTAAATTTTATTTTAACATTAGTCAGAGTTAAAGCTTTGCCAGAGCATATTTTTGAAAGTCTAGCATACTTTTTTATACTAATATTGTCCAAATAAAACATCAGCATATTCATATTTTGATATGTTACAGAGGTCAAAGGGTCCTGCATAACAGGAATGACCCACCAACACATTTACTCCTCTGTATAGCTACATTAAATGCCTCGCTCACACCACAGGATTATTTGCTGTACGCCATTCATTGTGTTGTCACAGAGAGAATGTGATATAGAGTATCACAGTTCACTGATATGACACCTCATTCATTCTCTATCTCCCTACATTGCCTTTCATCTCATTTTCCGTTGCTCCCTTCTACTCTTTTCTCCATTTCTTCCTCAGCTCACTCATCTTTCCGTTTCTCCCAAGTGTTGGATATTCTAATTGAAGACTAGATCTCTCTCTCTATTTCCCTGTCTGTCTTTTCCCATCTGCCCCATCATAGATCACGAATCTATGATATGACTTTATATTATGTCACACCCTGTAGCTGCAGGAGCTCTTTAAGTATTCATTGTGTAGCAGCATGATGTTGTTAAAGAACAGCCTCCTGTATATCCTCCAGTCAGACTCAATCCGTTACACATCGCCCGTTTACTGAATGAATCATGATCCATGCAACAGCCTTATATGGTCCTGCGTTTAGCATTCAAGGCATACACATGCAGGCAATGAAGACGGTGCTTACTTTAACACAGCTATTTAAGCGTTATTCCTCCAGGTACCAATTAAAACCTCCACTGAGCTCACTGTTCGCGTGCACATATGCATAAACACAGGTATGCACGATCTTGCACACGTTCACACACGGGTTCTCGGGATATGTATCTGATCATCTGTCAGGGGATCTTTTGGAACAGCAACATTCTCCCACCAGATTGCAAAGTGTCAGGCTTAGGCCAGAGATCTGTGAGGAACATTTAAGAAAAGAATTGGTAGTGAAGGACATTTGTGACATTGAAGGACAGACTTCCACTATCCGCACACAATACATCACTGTTTAATAGGTAACAGTCTTGCTGCGCTTCAGTCTATTTAAGAACCGGGGTTTTAACTAAAAAGGGTGTTTCTTCAGTGGAAACTTTTATGTCCCTGAGGTTGAGTTTTATCAAAACAGATTTTTTTTTTCTTTTTGTTATACGAAGGTAAAAAATGAAACTTGTGAAACTCTTGGGAACTCTTACTTTTTGCCAACATCATTTATTTCTGCTACTTTTTGTGTGTAGATTGTTACTCAGATTTTTAGTGTTAAAACATGAAAATCCATCATTAAAAAAAAACGAATATTACAAAAAATTACATTTGAAAAACTTTGATGGTAACACTTTAGAATAGGAAACACATATTCACTATTAACTAAGAGTTTTCCCTCAATAAACTCCAGATTTGCTTATTAATAGTTAATAAGGTAGTTATTAAGTTTAGGTATGTGGTAGGATTAAGGGATCTAAAATATGGCCATGCAGAATAATTGTTAGTAGTGAGAATTGATCCTTAAAATAAAGTGTTACCACGATGATAATTTAACAAAGAGTAAAATAATCATTAACGATGATTTACTGTCCATCAGTTGTTATGTTATTTCCATCACTATCAATAATTTTGATGATTTGAATAATAATGATGTTTTATCAAAAATTGGTGTACTTGGTTACCAAGGAGACAACAGGCCAGAGAAGAGCAAGATGAAAATATGAGATGAGATGTGTGAAGAAAACAAAGGAAAATCTGAACAGAATATTTTTATTTATCTTAGAACCGGCTGTAATTTTGTCTTATTATGAAAAAAAAGTGTGAAAATATTTTTAATTGTGTATTTTTTGGGTACATAAAATGCTAAAAAAAAAAAAGTTGCAAATTTCCACCACTATAATTTTTTTAATTATTATTATTACAGAATGCTATTGTCAAAGAAATATTAAAAAATGGCAGGAAAAAATGTTACAGAATTATTGTTCTGTATCCTTGCATCAAGCTTTTTGCTTTCACAAAAATATTTTCACTCCAGTGTTTTACCTGTTCATCGTTATTTATGCTTTAATTATTTATGCTTGTTATTTATGCTTCTCACTCATTAGCTTGTAGATTAGTTATTAATTATCCAGAACATTTAACCTTATGCTTGTGTCTGTTGCAGATCCTGGGATGATTTTCATGACTGTGCAAATGTGGCCATGGCCGGCTGCCCTGAGGAGGCTGCTGTGGTGTGGGAGTCTCTGAGACAAGAGTCCAAAAAGATGCAGTTTTCTGGAAACCTGTATGAGATGTGCTCCAGTCATAGCCAATCAGCAGCTGCCTCTGATTCCCAAAGCCCCGATGAGACCAATCAGGAGTCGTTAAAGGGACGCGCTAGTCATACAAGCCTGACCTTTCTGACCTTCTGTTTGCCTGTACTACTACTGTTTCCATGGATATAATCGCATCTCAAGACTCACCTCAGAGTTCAAATATGCAGCACATAGACAACGATACTGACTGGTTTGGTTCTGACATTTTCATGTAGTAGAATAAGATGAATTTTATGTTTCATATCAAATTTTTCAGAACAAAAAGAATGAAGAATTTCCACACAAAGGACACTTGTTTTCAACAAACACATGTTTTCAGGTCCAAACGCTTGCTTCTATTATTTATTTTTTGTTGATTTAAAATCTTCTTAAAATAGCAAACTTCATTTTAAGCACAATCAAGTCACACATTTCATTCATAGGAGGACCAAAATGCACCTCAAACGACTCCAGGCCTGACGAGGACGAATCAAAGATGGCGAAAGACAATTCTAAACATTTCAACCCCTTCATCTAAGAGGAAATTAAAAGAAGGTCTACTGCAATAGATTATCACATTGGTGAGCTATGAGTATCAAAGCAATGTAAAGAGCCCTCAAAAATGTTATTATTTCACTCTGTAGTGTAATCTTCTTTTGTAGGAACCTGAGAGGATTAAGTTTAAGGATTACACCAAATAAAAGTAAACCTAAGCAACACGGCTCACCTATAGGCTTTGCCTGGGAACAGGCTTGTCAGACTTTGCAGTCTATAGTCTGAATGCCTTTGGGTGACGGTTTAAACCCAGTTTATTAATGACGGGTTCATTGATTCAGTTTAACGAACAGCACAACATTATGCTTCAAGGTGTTTTTGTACTAGTCTGAATCAGTGTGGAACTGCTCTTCATTTGATGTCAGTCAGAGTACTGTGTATATATTGTATAGTCTTACATTACATTTCATAGCTACATTTTTATTTTTTCAAATATGTGTATTTGTAATAACACAAGAAATGATGGATTAGCTTAAAAAGTCATGATGGTACAGTAATGTAAAAATGACCGATATGCTTTAAAGAAGATCTTTATGTGAATAAGTATATTATATGAAACACATTATCATTTAGTGCATAATGAACAGATGAGGCAAATCAACGGAGGTGAACTCATTAACATCAATAAGATCAAATTGTGAATGATTATCACCATAAATATGAGCATACAATGTATTCCTATGGATACATGACTTTGTGTGTAAAGCAAAGTTGTTTTTTTCCCGGATCAACTTTCATTACTTCCACTCAACGCTTTGCTCCGCTCCGCTCAGCGGATTCCTCAGTCAGTGTGAGTTATGTTTAATTATTAGGCTTAATTGGCAATCAATCATGTTTGCCACTGCAGTGAACTTATTAAGGAGGGCAAACGCCATTTATTTACTTTAATAGGGGAGGGTTGCCACTTATGTCTCAAATTTTGCTTTTGTGTGGTAGACTGACTATCAACACATGCTTTTCTTCAATTCCAAATTAAGTTCCAGTATTGTCATAGCCAGTGATGTAGTACAATCTAATAAAAATATGTTTAAATAACACAGTAAGGGCTAATATGTACAAATTGTATGTGTACATCACTCCTTGCTACATAGAGCATATTAATATCTCCTTTATTTATAATCTTTATTAATATATGGAGGCAGTTATAATTTGCTTGATAGATGCATTTTATGAATCGCATGAAAAACAATTGTGTTTTCTCTTTTTATTTTGATATTATATATTGCTAATTGCTCACCCATTTGAAGCTGTGCCCTGATGTCTACAAAAACAATTTGAAGACCAATTAATGGTCTTCTAAAAATGATCTCACATTGTTATAGGTGTCTGAAAGAATATTTTAAATGCTTCTTGTTTTCTGTCTGTCTGCACAATTATTTGCTATACATACCAGTATATTCTATACATTATATACATAAAACTATTGCTATTACATAAATAAAAAGTGATGGCTGGTAAACTTGTTGAAAGTAACTGGGATTTTTCCCTGCTTTATGCTACATAAAAATGTAACTGTTTTTACAGCTAGCAGAATGTGTATAAATCTCTAATTCTCACTTTGGATGGCATTTTTTTTTATTTCTCTACCTCTTCCAGATATTAATAATCCATGTGCCACAGATGCCTCTGTAAACACAGACACACCTTCAGTTAGCAAGATGGCTGAATCCTGCTCAGAACATATATATCAACACTCAACGGTGGTATGAGAACAACCATTTTTGTGGGCATTACTATGTAACATTTCTCTTGAAATCATGAATTCTGTAGGTTTGTACAGAAAACATGAACAAATGTGTTTTGAAGATCAGTGTAGTTGATTTTATTGGCAAAGTACAACTCTTTGGTTCGTGTTGTAGTAGGGCAGCTAGAATACTTCTGGATGTTCAGGGTTTAAATTGGGCCGGAGCTGTTTTAATATTTAAAATACAGTTCGTTAGGCAACATCACACAACTTTTTCACCATTACGACTGTTTAATAGTTCTATAAACAGTTCAATAAGCAAATACAATAATATTAGGTCACTTACATTTTAGGCGGAACACAGCGCACCTCACAGCAAACAGCCGATTCATTGCTGATTGATTCCGTGTTTTGAACGAATCGGTTGAGTCAAAGTTTCATTAGCCCATGCATAAAAATCTGATGAATCAGCAGTTTGAACGAATTGTTTGAATGAACGACTCAATGACTCACTCACTAAACGCTCACTAGGCTACTGGCACCTACTGGCATTTTAATTTCGTTGAAAAGTATCATTTCCACCATCATTTCTTGTTTGTATATTCAAAAATATTTAAAAGAATCTCATAATATTATTTAATGCAGTTGTATTTTTCAGTGTAAATGATTGAATTTGATAACGTATAGATAATCACATTATTATAATTGAATTTATAAATCAAATGTAAGATTATTGGGAAAATGACCTCTATAAAGGTAAAAAAAAAAATGCCCTTGGATAAAATATAAAAAACACGCAGATTTATATGTCACAGCTGATAGAAAACTGATGAGAATATTGCTTCAGAATAAATCATATTTGCAAAAAACAAAACACACACACACACACACATATATATATATATATATATATATATATACATGTTACATGTACATGTTACATATACATGTCTGTGTACTCTGATGATATTTGGTAATCCAGTAACCGTTTAAATAGTTATGGGGATGCACCATGGTTTTATTGCTCGTAATCTGTTATGTTTACGTGGGTGTTTTAATTGCAAAGACGCTTACTATTTTTCTTCTTCCCTTAGATACATTTTAATACTCTGTCTGTGGCAGCATACTTAACATACAGGAAAATTCAACTCTTTAATCAACTCATGGTGCAGCAGACAGTTTGTGCTTGATTTAGGTGAGAGATCTGATCTGCTGGGCCACTTGCCCTCTGTGCAGATGTTGCACAGTCACACAAAGTTCACAGACACAAACTAACACACACACACATACACATAAGACTCATGCCAAACTATAACACTGCTTGCATTAATCAGACCCTTCCTGATTGATCGGGGGATGATGAGTTGTTTGATCACATCCCGCCCTTCACTTCACCCCCTCTCCTTCCTCTCTCCACCGCTCTTGGCAACTGTTCTGATCTGACACATTACCACTTTAGGGAGGGCCAGGTGATATTTTATGAATCCTCTGAAGAAGAATGCAGTGAATAGAAGCGTAAAGTTCACTTAGATCATGCTCTGACTCCAACTACTCCATCCTTATTTTTACGTTTCTTTTTTATTTTTCTTCAATATCTGATATTGTCAGTTTATACAACAGTTTTCACATCCCGAATTAAATTTTCTAGTACCTCTTTCTGAAGATTGCATCATTGCAAGTTGCTGTCTTTATGAATAAGCCATTTGAATCATTCACTCAACAGATTCATTCAAAAACAATGGTTTATTCAGAAACAAACAAGTGACCTAATACCACTTGAGAGCATGCACGCCCTGTCTCAAGTCTAATAATTGCCAAAGTTTAGAGCAGAATTTGCTGTTATTTTACTCACCCTCAGACCATCCGAGGTAGTTGACTTTCTTTCATCATTAGAACACTAAAAATTATTTTCAGCTGAACCCATGGTCCTTGGTGATTCAGAAATGCAAGCCAATGGGTGCCGTCACTTTTAGTGTCAAAAAAGCTACTGAAAAAAGAAAGTCAAGTACTTCTTGGATGGCCTGAGGGTGAGTAAATTAAAAACAAAGCTCTAATAACACTTCAGAGTGGTTTGACTATTTGATGCTATAAGCATTTCCCATCATTCATCATATTCAGGAACACATGTACCCCATGTACTATTTTGAGGCAAACTTTCTAGTGTGAGTTAAATACATTTTTGCAACTGTCTTTTATCACTTAATTAGATGCACCACAATTAAATTGTGTTGTCTGTTACAGAGGGAGTAATGAACAGACATTTAGAAGTTTATTTTAAAGTGCAATATATTGAAAATCAAACCATGTAAATAAAGCTCTGTAAAAAACTTTGCTTGTATTTTTATAACACTATGTTATAAGTGTGTCCTATCAGGTATTGAAAGTACTACACACATGTGGTCTTCATGACCACTTGAACACTTGGGACGAATACAGGAAATATGTCATGTAAGTAGACAAGTGGTCAAGTGCAAAGACCACAAGTGTCGTTACTGGGTTTAATGGAGTGATTCATTTAGGAATGAAACAAGTGAGTAATTGAATCATGCACTCAAACAATTTGTTCAAAAAATTCTAGTTTATTTAAAGGGGTCATATGATGCTTTTTTAAAGATCATTATTTGGTGTATTTGGTCTGCGCGCATTATGCAAATATTTCCACATAGTGAGGTAGATACGTGCGGGCGTGTTAGAACGAGCCGTTTTAGGGGGGCGTGGCAGAGTCTTAACTTTGATAAAGAATATCTCTTTGGTTTTGAGACTTTAGTCTTTGCAACTTCAGGGATCTTATCTATGCACAATCAGCTTGTAACACTCCAAAGAGAAAGGAAAACTTGAAATCGCATCATATGACCCCTTTAAGAATGAAACGTGGCTTTTTATTTGTATTTATTTTTTTATTTTTTTGAGTGATTCAATGGATCATCCATTTAACCGATTTACTCAAAACACTTAATTCATTAAGGACTGAAACAGGTAAGTGAATAATTGAATCGTTCACTCAAAAACTCCTTTAGAGTGATTCACTGTATCATTCATTTAGCTGATTCGCTAAAAAAACACTTAATTCAGGAACAATTCATTGAATCATATACGTAACAGTAATACTAATTCACTCAGGAACTGCTGTGTGTTGCCCAGGTACGGAGGAGAACAATGGTTGTCCTGCATCTCTTATTATGTTTGGAACTATTTTCGTTTGGTGGAGAAAAAATAGACAAAGTAACGGGGGATATTGTGTCAAAAATGTAGCATAGACTCTGTTGTCACATGCAGTATACTGTATGGTGGACAGTTCTTTTAAATTGTGTCGTCAAAAAAATTGTTTTGTGAATACAAAAGCAGCACAGCACATCTATGTCTACAGTGATAAAATCATGCCTACGTGTAAAATCAGGAATTCTTTCAGTCTCTCTCAATATATTGTTACATCAGCAGCTTTCCCTCAGCCAGCAACAAATGTACCATGATAGATAATAGCTGTTAAAATCCTTCTGCATGTTCACTCATTAAATTCAGGAAGACAAAAGGTAATTTATCACTCAGGAAATCCTGATATTGCCCATTCCAGCTCCAAGCAATACTAGTACATGCTCCCTTATTAAAACTTTGCCCAAGGGGCCGAAACTAGTTTACTTTCTGGAATTTTCTTTCTCTTCACACAGATTGCTAGAGAGATAAAATGTATATAAGCTCCTCTCTCTCTCTCTCTCACACACATTCCTTCATTTTTGTTTGTCCCTCTTTCTCTCTTTTTTCCCTCTGTCTATGATAGATTCATCAGAAATGAATCGAGGGTCAATCTGATGTCTTGAGGTAGATACAATGAAATGTGAGACAACATGGGTGAGGGGACTGATGGAAAAGGAAATAGTTTAAAGAGATAAAGAGGGAATTTATATGGAAAGAGGGTGAATGGATAGATATAAGATTAAAACGTGCACATTAAAAATTCAGCAAAAACACATTTAAACACATGTGTTCAGTTTCCACAGAACAGCTAAATGTACATTTGCTGCAAATATAGTATGTATCAGATGCAAATAGTCAGGATTTATTACACTGTAAAAATTATTCTCTTAAAATATAAAATAAACATTTTATTTTTGCCTTTACAATATATAATTACTTCTAAGTAATTAAATTGAATTAAATTAAATGAACTTAATTTAAAAGTATCTAAACTGGTATCTGCAAAGCAAACTGTTCCATCTTTCTTTCTTTCTATATTTTGCCAATCTTAGAATTACTTATAATTATACTGGTTACTTATTTTAAAAGTATTTTTAAAGTATCTAAATTGGTAATTACAATGCAAACTGTTGCATCCTTCTTTCTTTCTTTCTTTCTTTCTTTTTTTGGTACATCATCAGACCTACATTCATGTATCTTTTCACCATCTGTGCATCATCCTTAATAAAGGATTATTTCACGAGTTGCTAGTAAAGACTGGTTTCTCTTTACAGTGATCGACTTGAAGGGTGCCACTATATCCTACAATCAATACTTGCTTACACATATGGCTCTGTATCTCCCTACAGGCACATTCTCCTGGCCAGATGAAAGTCTGCTTCTTTTAATTTGTGTTTCCTTCCACCTTATTAAAGGTACAGGTTTGTTTTAATAATTTAACATTTTTAATAGTATCACAGAAGAGTCCCACAATTATTTTGTATTGTATCTATGTATTGTATTGCATATGTGTCCCTGTGTACCAAAAGAGCCCATGTGTACATGCATACTGCTGATATATTGCTTTTTAATTTGTTTTAGGTAATAAACTGGTGGTATTCTTTAAAATGATATGTATAGCAATTTTTCTAGAAAGTGCTAAATGTTTTGCTTATCATCTTTCCTGGGTATCTCACATATCAAAAAGAAATCACCACTATTACAAATCCAATACATATATGCATAGTGCATATCAGTATCAGTATCATATCAATTGTATATTTTTTGTTTTATGGGTCTCATAAAATGCAACACTTCAACAGTTTATACAGCAGAGCTCTCATTTCAGGAGAACAGGGGTTACCCATTGTTTGTGTGTGTGTGTGTGTGTGTGTGTGCGTGCGTGTGCGCGCGTGTGTTTATGTTTGTTTGTGCTCTTACAAAGCTGTGATTCATTTTTCACTGCTGCCATATTTTAATTCCCTGCTGAGATAAGAATGGTCCCTGAAAGAGTCCCTGTGGAAATCACAGGAGGCAGTGGTGGGCTTGCAATTGCTTTGCACTCAGGAAAAGAGTAATGAATAATCTATTGGCACTACAGGAGGGGTGGGTTAAACGGATATTGGTCAGGGGGAGAACATTGAGACAATTGCCACACATTGAAGTGTGATTCCTACACATTTTACACATGGTAGTTATCATTGACATTGATATATAATTACCTGTTTTGTACACACATTTGATCCCACTGTTATTAACCTACTTTTTTTCCTATATTGTCATTAGACACCATTTTTAGCTTCCACAAAGCTATCACTGAGTCAAAACAATCCAATATTTTTTTACAGAAACATAAAACATTTGATGTTGAAATAGACACAAAAAGAGGAAATAGTAATGAATGAAAATGCCCTATGTTCAGACTATGTGATTTGTCTTTCATATGACTAGGGCATTATTTCTAGTGAATATTTGTCAGGGTGGGTTTATATTAATTTCTTTATAGAAACAAAATTAAAAGTGTTGACAAAACAAAAGAAGAAACAACAACATATCAGCAATTATAAAACACAAAAATCATGTGAAAAAAAAGTAACATATTAAACCATTGTTTTATCAAACTTGAAATTAATGAATTATATAAATATTTATTATTTTAATTTAATTTGATCCAATTAAAATTTGACAACAAATAGAGATATAGGTATGTTCTTTACATTAAATTTTTAGTTTAGAAGGCAGAATTCAACAACAACAACAACAAAAATATCCTAACAGAGAAAACATATTTATGTGCCTGGACTTCTAACTCAAAACCTAGCTACTAAGATAAAGCCATTGTCATTTCCCCTTGTGACAACTAGCCCCGCTCTCCACTACATTAATCCACAGAAATGAGAGGCTCAGCTGAAAATAATTATATTCTAAAAAATAGACCCAGAATGTTGGATGTTAGCTTTTGAATGGTTATAGTCAATGCGGAGGACAGATTCCTCATGCTTAATAGCCTGTCCTTTGAGGCATCCATTCACCTTTAATAAGCCCAGAAATAGTATGTGGTTGGTATGAGAAGAATGTCTCAGATAAGATTCTCTGCACTTGTAATAAAAACTGACTCAGATCTCTGGAATTTTGAGACTGGATAATGAAGACAGACATTGCAATTAATAAATAAAACTCCTTTTTAAATTCCTATATACATTATATAGTTATTAAAGTCGTCAGATTCATTCCATTTTTAATTGTTTTTTATGTCTGAATTTATACATCATGAAGACTGCAAGAATCCTGTCATGTTCACATTTATTAGTCAAGGCCTTGACATAATATTTTCAATGAAACACAATCTTGTAGGAATAAACCACAGTTTCACTCTTCATGCTTGTCAACTGCCCTCAGTTGCATAATTCTGACTATACAGAATGTTTTGTAAACTCAGAGGTCATTGAATGTGACATGGTTTTCAGCACCAAATTCTGAAATTAGATTTTACTTTGTAGTTTTTGAATCTTGCACTGCACTGTATCCCATTAGTTCCTGAAAGCAAAAGCAGGGCATGAGGTTTCCTTCCCAAAGAATCTTTTCTTCTGAAAGCTCCACCATCTCTCTGTTTGACTCTCTTATCTAGGGAGCCACCAGGGCCACCTTAGATGTTGAGAAATATGAGTGTGAACCTAAAATAGCACGTCTGCAAGAAAATGTGTTTAGAATTTCATATCTTTCTAACAACAGATTATGAAGCAAAATCGCTGCACGGTTCCTCTGTGCTAAAGTTTAAGATTTCAAACAGGTTGTAATAGAAAGCTGAATCATGGGTCTGGTCAAGATGTTCAATCACAATCCTACAAATATTTGGACATGTTCAATTTAATCTCCATGTGTAATGAGCAAAGGGAATTAAAGAATCAAGGATGTCCACTATCAAAGATCCAAGGGATGATCGGTGTTCTTGGACAAACTCAAATTGGACTTTGCACTCAGATAACTGCAAAATTTAGTGCCCATATTGCCTGCTCTGACGCTCTGGCCCTGACAGCCCCACAGGGTAAGACTGATTATCATGAGAATAATTGAGAAAGAGGAAGAGTCAGTGCTGCTTTTAATAGAGCTGTTTCTATCTTCATACTGATAAATAATGCACAGCAGTCAGCATATTTGGATTTAACGGATGATATTGACCTTTTTGGGCAGATAGTGAGTGGGGTGTGAGACGAGCAGAGAGAGAGAAACTGAGAGAAGGAACTAGAGAATGAGAATGAATTAAGAGTGAGAGAGGGTTGGAGAGAGACAGCCTTGAAGGCCAAGCAATCAATCATGCTGATATTGTTGATTTGCTTTGCATATTGTTATGAAAATAACAAACAAACATAGATTATAATGTGACAGTCAATTTAACATTGAAGAAATCAGTCACTGTTTACTTGGAAGCAGCGCAACACAGCCTTTATCCATCATTTATGGCTACATTGCATGAGCTATCACGTGAAATACAGGTTTGATGTTTTATAGTAAGTAACCCACCCACCATTATATTGTCGCTTATAATGTTATCTGTCAAATACAGCATGTTATAAAACAGTCCCCAAATCTTATTTGCCTAGAGATAACGGTCCAAAAGCAGCCAGTGGTGGAGCTTTTTAGTGACTCTTTCAGCAGGTTACATTGTTACACCAATAGGTGACAAATGAATCACTGAGTCGTTAATTTAGTAGGACATCCTGGTACTTTTTGCCTCCTTTTTTATGAATAATGTGAATTCGGACATATTGCTCTATTCACATACTGTTTTAGCCTACTAGCTGGGACAAATGCGAATTCAGATGCAGCCCTCGTCTTTAGAAATGAATGATTGAATCATCCAATCAACCGATTCGTTCAACAAAACTGCAGTGAGTTGCTTGGAAATGTGTGCAATGGTTAATTTTGCTTTTATGTTTGGAAATATTTTCATGTTTCTAAAATGTAAGTCACTCGATATTAATTTTTCGTAGATCATGAAATTTTCTTCCTTTTACCTGCTGCATGGAGCTGACAAATCACAGCCTTGCTTTTAGAAGTATAGCACTCTTGATTGTTTGATATTGCTTAAAAAGGGTGTAGTTCCAAGCAATGTTATCATAAGCTTTCCAGTCACAGATCTGCAAGACATTTATCATTTTTCTCTCTCATTCTTGATCACTCCTCTTTTGTCCCAGCTACCATCACACTGTATGTCAACACTTTCTCACTATGCCTGTCTGATTCTTTTATTTGGATAGTTTGTGCCCTTTTGGATGTAATGGATGGCTCTCATCCCACCTTTTACCACTGCAGGGACACAAATCCACTGGCATTAGAAGTTATAACGCATTATATCATCATCTGACACTATGGAGCAATTGTGAAGTGATTGCTTTTTTGGAGCAGTAATATCACAAAGTCAAAAAACAAGAGTTCAGCTTTGGGTCATTTCACAAATATGATGGTTAGTCCCAGTGGTAAGTTTCATATAAATACTCACTATTACGTCTAAACATCACTATTACGCCAAATGTTTATTTCTATGGGAGTATAAGTGCTCACTGAGCGACCAGTAAGTTCAGGTGTTTCGTAGCCTACTTAATGAAGTCTTTCGTCTCTTAATTTAGGGCTTCCGCTATCAACAGCACACCTGTGAACACCACCAAAATGCAGTAACAAAATGTTATTTGGAGTCTGACATTTACTAAAGAACAGCTCCATCTAGTGGATGAATCAGATAATTTGTGATTTGTGTTGTGTGTGTGTGTAAAACCTCAGCATGTCTAAAATCTCAGCATGTCTATGAAGTAGTAGTTTGACCTAGAACTGTTATCTACCATAAAATATTATTTAAAAAATGTATACGAAATAAAACAGCTGATATAAAAAACAGTTTGGCCTCCTGCTGTTGACAATCAGTATTCTGAACCCTTTTTTCAGGCCCTATTTTGTGCCCCACATTACATTAGTACATTATCTACAAGGTTAAAAAAAAACAATGAGAAGTATTCATCAATACATTTCATCTATTGGGGGGCTGGTTTAAATTCATTAACCACATTAAACACAAAAGCTTGTATAGAAGAGTGTAGGTAGTCATGTGTAAGTCCTCCCCTCACTGCGAACGTGCGAAAGAATCGTAGCTTGCTTCATATTTGAAGCCTTCAAATGTATGAAGCAAGCTACGTTACATGCAAAATTTTCAGCGAAACAGATTTGTACAATATAAAAGTCCCTCGATCAGAACGGTACTGAAACCGAAAAATATCTTGGAAAGGGGAAGGCTAAATAATTCTGTGTTTTTGTGTAAAATTCTAAAATTCGCCAATGATTTGTTTAAAATGACACCTTAACTAATAAATGACGCAAAATTATACTTAATTTAAACATTACATATTTACAACATATTGTAGGAATAATTACACTTTGTAAAACATGCTGGTTCTTAACTATTTATAGGCAAAAAAAAAAGTAACTATCCAAACTCAGATGCATAAAAACTATAATATGAATTAATAATAATTTTAAATAAATAATAAATAAAAAGTGTCTATAAAGTAAATTCTGCATTCTTTTTGAAAAAAAAAAAAAATTATAATCACAATCATATTTCACAACTTTTAGATACCTTTGTAAAGTATACCTTTTTTTCTGTCCAGAAATGCTTTTATTCTAACCTGTATTTATCACAAAAACGTCAGTTATGCCTTCATTTTATAGCATTGCAAGTGTGAAAAGCTTATTAACAATAAGAACAGCAAGCCCTTTTCATATCTTACAATTTTTACAAATCAATTGTTATTTGTACAATACAGGATGGAGGGAGACGCATACATTGACGTTTATTCTAAAGACGTACAGCTTGACATGATCCGTAGTTTGTTTCTCGGCCATATTTATGATTCTGGCAATATTTGTTGCAGGGGTCAAAGAAAGCGGAGGTCTTTCCTGGAGAAGGGGGGGAGAAAGAAAGAAAGGTCTACTCAGGAAAAAAGGTGGTCCCACTCCAAAAACACCGTTTCCAGAAAAGAAAGAAACTCATACTAGAACAATTTGAGGGTTAGTAAATTTCAATGATGACAGAATTTTCAGTTTTGGTGAACTATCCTTTTAATATACAGTGGTGTGAAAAAGTGTTGGCCCCCTTCCTGATTTCTTATTTTTTTGCATGTTTGTCACACTTTAATGTTTCAGATCATCAAACAAATTTAAATATTAGTAAAAGATAACACAAGTAAACACAACATGCAGTTTTTAAATGAAGGTTTTTATTATTAAGGGAAAACAAAACCCAAAACTACATGGCCCTGTGTGAAAAAAGTGTTTGCCCCCTAAACCTAATAAATGGTTGGGCCACCCTTAGCAGCAACAACAGCAATCAAGCGTTTGCGATAACTTGCAATGAGTCTGAAATCAGGAAGGGGGCCAACACTTTTTCACACCACTGTATATGCGTTATATGCATAGTAGTCTATTCTAAGTAGATTTCTAAATTAATACTTTTTTTTTTCAGATTTACTCTCTTGTAATTTTCACATCGACTGGATTTCAGGCCATTCTGGGTTGTGGTTTGGAGAGGTAACCGACTGTGGGACTGGACGTGTCCCTTTGTGGCTTTTGCCGGTGTGGCACTGCACCGTGCACCGATTGGATGTTGCCTGGGAGATGAGGATGTGCTGCTGGCACCAGGAAGGAAGGATTTTGATGTGATGGGGTGCAGGACGAGCAAAGTCCTCCCAGAGCCACCCGCTGATGTCCAACTTGACTTAGTCAAAAAAGTAGAGCCACATCAGACTGATGTCTATAAAAACTTCATTAAAAGTGACGGCGGCGGGGCAAAAACAGGCTCGCCATCCCCTCAAGGTCAAAGCCAGGCTGCTGCGAAGGTGAGCCAGTCCCCTCCTCCAGCTAACAGCCAGACGGAGCCTGCTGACCCACACCGGAAAAAAGTAGCCAAATACAGGGCCAAATTTGACCCTCGAGTGACTGCTAAGTATGATATCAAAGCTTTGATAGGCCGGGGCAGTTTCAGTCGGGTAGTACGAGTAGAACACAGAAGCACACGGCAGCCATACGCCATCAAGATGATCGAGACTCGCTACCGTGAAGGCAGAGAAGTATGTGAATCTGAACTTTGCGTCCTGCGACGGGTGCGCCACACCAACATCATTCAACTGATGGAGGTGTTTGAGACGGCTGAGCGGGTCTACATGGTGATGGAGTTGGCCACCGGCGGAGAACTGTTCGATCGCATCATCGCCCGTGGGTCTTTCACAGAAAGGGACGCCACGCGAGTGCTGCAGATGGTTCTCGATGGGGTGAAGTACCTCCATACGTTGGGCATCACGCACAGGGACCTAAAGCCTGAAAACTTGCTTTACTACCATCCTGGTGCTGATTCCAAGATTATGATCACAGATTTTGGCTTGGCCAGCACACGGAAGAAAGGCGACGAATGCCTGATGAAGACTACATGTGGAACACCTGAGTACATCGCTCCTGAGATACTCGTTCGAAAGCCGTACACTAATGCAGTAGACATGTGGGCGCTGGGAGTCATCTCCTACATACTGCTCAGTGGCACCATGCCTTTTGAGGATGACAATCGCATGCGCCTGTACCGACAGATCCTCAAAGGGAAATACAGCTTCTCCGGGGAGGTAAGAACAGTGCGACCACTTTAACTCTGTGTGCTGTGCTCAAAATCGTTTACCTAATTTGGTGTTCCTGGTCAAAAATGTCCGGCCTTTTAAAAATTGCTTGTAAATCTCTCTTTATATCAACTTGTTTTCTTTGAATCAACACAGGTTTAGGAACTGATTGGTTGTAGGCCTCATTGATCTGAGCTTATTGCACCTCCATTTTTGAGTGGGGAAATTTATTTTTTTTGTGGATAATTTTGGCAGTGTTCATTAAAAAACTGAAGTGCTCAGATCAGTGAGGCCTATGATCAATGAGTTCCAAAAAGAAATACAAAACCTGTGCTAATTAAAAGAAAACTAGAAAAGTTGATTAAAAAGATTCAATCCATTATTTGGTAATAGTATAGCACAGTGGTTCTCAATTCTAGTCCTCGCATACCACTGCTCTGCACATTTTGTATGTATGTCTTATCACTTCAGACGTTTGTTCTATTCAACCGTAAGTGCCCTGCGAAGTGGACTTCACAGGATATTCCACCATGATTCCAGTGCGAAGGGAGTGTATATGTTCCATTCAAAGGGCATTAAAATGTGCGAGTTGTGAATTTAAATTGTATTTATTTACAGAGGTATATTATTTCACACTTCACACTTCTCTAGTAAGTTTCGTCTGTGTGTGAAGACGCTGCAGGCAGTGGTGTACACTGTAAAAAAAATTGTGTAAAATTTACGGTAAAAAACTGGCAGCTGTGGTTGCCGGAATTTTACCGTAAAAAATATGGTAGCAACGTTTTAGGTTTTTACGGCTTTAACTTAAATTTACAGTTAAATACCGTAATTTCATTAACTGATATAATGTTAATATACCAACCGGTTATTATACCCTGTGTGAGCAAAGTAGGTTTTAGTCCACTACCATTTTGATGATATGCATCTGTTGTACACATTCTACATGCTGCATGAAAATATGAATGCTGAATCTTTAATAATGTTTGTAATCTAAAGTCAAAACTGGCAAGCTTCAAATAGATAATAATGGACTTACAGATTTGAGATCAATCTCATTAAATGGTAAAATATGTATTATTTCAACTTTATTGTGCTTGTGTCTCACACAACACAACTAAAAGCCTTCACGTCTCATACAGATAAAGCTTTAAAAATAGCTTTTTAAAGAGGTAAAGTTACAGATGAAGTATTAGCCAAACCTAACATTTCAAAACCCAAAGGGATAATTCACATATATAAAATCTTGTTCATGATATATATAAAAACTAATAAGGGTAACACTTTGCACATTTATACAAATATTCTGTGCAGAGCGGTGGGTCGCCAGGACTGGAATTTACAATAAGGTTCTGTTTGTTAACATTAGTTAACTACATTCGTTAACATAAACTAACAATGAAAAATACGAATATATTGTAAATGTTAATTTTAATATTTAATAATTCATTTAAAAAAAATCAATAGTTGTATTTGTTAATATTATTTAGTGGACCTGAGTTAACATGAACTAACAATGAACAGCTGTGTTTTTATTAACTAACAATAAAAATTTATTTTTTTGTTAATGTTAGGTAATGCATTAACTAATGGGACCTTATTGTAAAGTGTTACCCTAATAATGTCTGTTCTTGCACTAGTTATGTATATAAGATCTGTATGTGTGAACTATATGTATGAGATTTATATGAGCAATGTGGATCATGTATGTACAAAACAAGGGTTGCTGGGAGATTGGAAATGCAGATGTTTTCGATTAGGTATAGAAGTGCTATAAAGCATATGCTTGATGTTATTTGGTTTTATTAAACCCAGCGGTATTTGTATCATGCTATGTTGTTGGGCTCATTTGCATTGTACTATACATAATGATTCATTTGTTTTTGGCTGGCTGCTTTTGCAAATGAACAAGCTCTTATGAAATATAGATGCTTTGTATGTTATGTTGATGTTAATGTGCAGTACTAGCCTTTAAATGTCATTTGCATGCATTAAACAGTGCATTAAAGTGTGTTATTATTTGATGTTAAACTTCTTTCTCCTACCCAAGTTTAAAGCTGACGTGTGTAAAATATTTTCTGCTATGCCAGCTTGCTTATATTTGCGCAGAGACAAGTATAAGTAAGCCATTTGTAGGTTGATTTCCCCGAAAAGTGTAAGCGCTGTGGTCTGTGGCACTTTCTGCATTGCACTGTTTGTTTGAGCGGCCTGACATAGCAACATTGACTCAACAAATGGTTTGAGTTTGGGGCGGCACTACCTGTTTGTCCGTTGAGTGGCATCTGGGGGGAGATGGGGGTGGAATGTTTACTAGGAAACATATTTTTGCAGTTTTATTGAGTGCAGACATTCTCAATATTTTTCCCAATTTGTTTTTACATAAAAGAGCTTCAGTAGCAAAAATTTAAATAGATTATTTTTGTGTCACTTTTATGAAATTGAATTTGTCATGTTTTTTTTTAACTCCTATAAATTCAGATTGACTGATTTATTATTGTTTATTATTCAATATCCTTACTAGACTCTCTTTTTGCTTGTTCCATAGAACAGAGATTACTAAACATTTTTATAAGCCGAACCCCTTTGACCTAAAATGTTTGCTTGAAGTACCCCCTGAGATTTTAATTTAATATTCCTTAATTTAACAACACATTAATTGTTGACAGTTCTATTATTTTGGTTAATGATGATAGGTTAATATATATATACAGTGGTGTGAAAAAGTTTTTGCCCCCTTCCTGTTTTTTTAATTGTTTGCATATTTGTCACACTTAAAAGATTCAGATCATCAAACAAATTTTAATATTACACAAAGATATCCTGAGTAAATACAAACTGCAGTTTTGAAATTATGATTTCATTTATTAAGAGTATTTCAACTTGTTACTCGCAATAAAAATTGCCATGTAAAGCAGGCATGGCGTTAAAACGCCAACCAACCAACCATGCATTGCCTGGGAACTAAAGTCATGATCTTGGCACTGCATGGCATATATTAGGTGTCCGTGTCTGGTGAGCAAAACTTTTTGGCATGTAGTCCATACCTATTAACTTTAAGGCCATCTATAAGTTTTTGACAAAATTAGCCATTGGCAAATATTTGCAAATGTAAAATTTGCAGTCTTTCTTTCTGGTAAAAAAAATAAAAAATACTGATTCATTCTGCGCTACACAAACGTTTGCCCAATCAAATCCTCTCTAGTGGAAGAACAACAGTGCCCCACTGAAAATATCTGTCTACTGCTGCTATACAGCGACTTGAGGTCATTGAGGCTTTTACCCAGTCCATTCAGAACTGCATTCCTAAATAGAAATATTCTCCACAAAGCCAAAATCTCAAAGGCAAAACACAACAGGCTATGATAGCCCTGCCTCTTTCTGTCTGTCTGTCTGTCTGTCAGTGTGCTCTGTTTCTATTCATCACAAAGTGCTTTTCAAACACTTTAAACCTTTGCCAACTGTTTTGTCTTTGATCTTGGGTTTCTGAATGTGTTTATTTGTGTGCCTCTATGTATCGTGTTTTGTGTGTATTTGTATGCATGTTTTTGTGTGATTGCTTGTGTTTGTATTTTGGGGAGTGTGTGTGTTTGTGTTAGCTGGATAATACAGCGCAGTCCTGCCATCATGTCTTATCCCGCAGTAACCCCCTGCATGAGCGTGTGATGTAAGGCCGCAGAGTTCCTGGCAGAGTGTGTGCGTCAGGGCCTCTCTGCTGCTGTGAGTCACAGACAAGACGAATGTGGGCTTTACAGGGAAAAGCCCTGGAGGTGTCATGCTAACCAACAAAAACCAAGCGATGTTTTGGGTAAAAAAAATAAAAAATACTGATTCATTCTGCGCTACACAAACGTTTGCCCAATCAAATCCTCTCTAGTGGAAGAACAACAGTGCCCCACTGAAAATATCTGTCTACTGCTGCTATACAGCGACTTGAGGTCATTGAGGCTTTTACCCAGTCCATTCAGAACTGCATTCCTAAATAGAAATATTCTCCACAAAGCCAAAATCTCAAAGGCAAAACACAACAGGCTATGATAGCCCTGCCTCTTTCTGTCTGTCTGTCTGTCTGTCTGTCAGTGTGCTCTGTTTCTATTCATCACAAAGTGCTTTTCAAACACTTTAAACCTTTGCCAACTGTTTTGTCTTTGATCTTGGGTTTCTGAATGTGTTTATTTGTGTGCCTCTATGTATCGTGTTTTGTGTGTATTTGTATGCATGTTTTTGTGTGATTGCTTGTGTTTGTATTTTGGGGAGTGTGTGTGTTTGTGTTAGCTGGATAATACAGCGCAGTCCTGCCATCATGTCTTATCCCGCAGTAACCCCCTGCATGAGCGTGTGATGTAAGGCCGCAGAGTTCCTGGCAGAGTGTGTGCGTCAGGGCCTCTCTGCTGCTGTGAGTCACAGACAAGACGAATGTGGGCTTTACAGGGAAAAGCCCTGGAGGTGTCATGCTAACCAACAAAAACCAAGCGATGTTTTGTTTTCTCTCTTGCTTATAGAGCTGCTAGTCTTTGACCAGTTGTCATAACATACCAGGACATGCACGGCCAGTCTAAAGATGTGCCGGAAGAGTGAAAAATTAACTTAAAGTAACTAGTTTGTACATTTTGCATTGCAGAAACCTTCAAGTATTGATCTAGCCAGTCCTGGCACAGGTGATACAGTCCAGGGAGTGTGCTTGCTTTCTCTTTCACTGAACTGGAATTATGCTTCCTAATGTTGGCTATTGCTATAATTGACCGGTCTTTGTTTGTTTCTTTCTTATTGACATCTGAGTATTTCCAGACAACATAAATAAAAAGCTGGTTACACATCATAACGTTAGCAAAGGTCCAATCTGGGCATTAATTAAATGGGTATCCAAAAATATGCATCTATCATAAAATACAGAAATCATCAACTATATTATATTATATTGTATTGCATTGTATTGTATTGTACAGTATTATGTTTTTATTGTTCAAAAGTCAGTACAATGCTTTTATTCAGCAAGAACACATTAAATTGATCGAAAGTGACTGTAAAAACATTTATAATGTTACGAACCGTGAATCCTGATTTTTTTTCAGGATTATTTGATGAATAGAAAGTTAAAAAGAGCAGTGTTTATTGAACTTTCTATTAATCAAAGAATCCTGAAAAATATCAATATTCACAGTTTTCACAAAATATTAGAATCATAATCAGAAATTAATATTAATTGATAATAATAATAATAATAAGAAGAAAAGGTTTCTTGAGCACCAGATCAGTGTTTTAGAATGGTTTCTGAAGGATCATGTGACACTAAAGACTAAAGTACTATAGACTGAAGTAATGGCTAGTGAAAATTTAGCTTTGCAATCACAGGAATAAATTACATTTTAAAATATATTAAAATAGAAATTGTACAATATTACTGTTTTCACTGTATTTCTGATCAAATAAATGCAGCCATGGTGAGCTTAAAAGGTCAACCTGGTGAGCTTTCTTTCATTTAAAACATTAAAAAAATCTTACCAACCCCAAACATTTGAATGATAGTTTATATATTTTATTAGCTGGGTTGTTATATGTTGTCATGTACAGTATACAGAAGTGCTGCAACTTTTGAACTTTTGGATTCATTGATTTGAAAATCGTATTTTTCCTCCACACTGTATAAAATTCTCTATAAAAGTTTCCAAATCTTTTGGCAGTGTCTGAATAATTTGAAGCTATTTTCTGTTCTCTGACAGCCATGGCCAAGTGTTTCCAATCTGGCTAAGGACTTCATTGACCGTGTCCTCACGGTGGATCCCACTGAGCGTCTGACTGCGGGCCAGGCACTTAAACATCCTTGGATTGTCAGCATGGCTGCTTCCTCCTCCATGAAGAACCTGCAGCGGTCCATTTCCCAGAACCTCCTGAAGAGAGTGTCATCATGCAGCCACAGCACCAAATCAGCACAGTCCACTCGCTCCAGCCGCTCCACGAAGTCCAGCAAGGCACGACGTGTTCGTGAGAAGGAGCTGCGAGAACTTAATCGCCGTTACCAGCAGCAGTGTAACGGTTGAGAGCGACGTACAAGTCACGTGACTGTGACAAACAAGACTTTGTGTACCTTACGAAAAACATCGGAGCAGAGCAACATTGTGCCTCAACTTAGATGTCAACTTCCTGCTCCATCACCACAGAGCCAATTAGCAGAAAACCTCCTTTTTAAACTTTCATTCATTTTCTATTTTTCTGCTGTTTCTCTCTTGTTTATTACCGTTTATGTGATTGTTTTATTTATTTATTGTTGATGTATTTTCATGTTTATGTTTTCTTTGGAAATGATCTCATTCAGCCTTTTACCTGATTGTATCTGTTGAACAGAATGTTACAGAAGTTGCTGGAAGGACTAAGAATATACCTTCCTGATTTTTGCTGTGAATTATTTGTTACGGTACCCACTGGAAGACTGCTCTTCTAATGGGGGAAATGTGCTGTTTATTCATTATTAGCAACAAATCACATCAACTTGTGATAGTTTATTGTGCCTTAATATCACTTTGAACATGATGGAAAGGTAAGAATCAAATAGTTGGTAATTGCTTTGGAAGTCACCACGTATATATCACATTTGTAATGATACACACATTGTAAACTCTTAATATTGCGGCTGTTTAGTTATGAGCCTTAAAGGGGTAGTTCACACAAATATGAAAATTCTGTCTTCGTTTGCTCACGAAAGGAGCAGAAAAGATATTTTGAAGAACTGTTTTTGTCCATACAATGAGTCCAAGTCAGTGGGGTCCAAAACAACAGTAGACATCATTGACTTTAATTGTATGGCCAAAAAAAACAAAAACAGATTTTCATATCTTTCTTTCATGTTCTGCAGGAATCAAGAAGTCATACAGGTTTTGAAATGACATGAGGTATGGAAGCTTGTTTCCAGCGCGGGATTAAAAAAAATGTAATTGCAATTTTTTGGTCTTACAATTTGGCTTTTTTAATAACCTCAGAATTGCAAGATATAAGAAAAAATCCATTGTGAGATAAAAAGTAGCAAATTCCGACTTTTTTGTAGGAGGATTTTAAAAAATGTAATTGCAATTTGGCTTTTTTAATAACCTCAGAATTGCAAGATATAAGAAAAAATCCATTGTGAGATAAAAAGTAGCAAATTCCGACTTTTTTGTAGGAAATGCGAGTATATATCTTTCTATTAAAATGTTTGAATTATGAACTCAGAATTGCAAGAAAAAAAAGTCACAGTTACCTTTTTTATTTTTCATTCTGTGGCAGAAACAGGCTCTCGTATGAGGCTGATAAGACAATGACAGAATTCTCATTTTTGGGTGAATACCTTTAAGTTGGTCCAAAATTATCAAAGAGCTCTACTTTGCCCAATATCTGTTGTTTATCCTGAGTGGGAAACAACTGTCCCTTTTTCTAGCCTTTTACTGCAACCCTACTAATGTGGACTCTGATGTTAATATCAGTTGTTAAAACCTGTTGGAAAAATACACAGAAAAATAGTGTTTCAGAATTGTCCAAGACTTGGCTTTAAGTCTTTAGATTTGGTCAGTGAACAAACCTACCGTGATTCTTGACTTCTACTCTTGGATCTGTCTGTACATGTGTTGTAGTAATTAATCATACTAACTGATATTGATTGCTCTCTCAGTATGGGCGGCCAGTATCGGGAAGCCCTGAATCAGAATCGGTTACTTTCTCTGTCACCAGCTGTTGTGCCTTGAGCAAGGCACTGAACCACCATGAAGGCCTTTTGGCAGCCTTTTCGCTCTCACCCCCTCTTTCAGAAACCAGTAGAGATGTGCCAAAGAAATTCCTGTGTGCCTGTATTAACAAGGAACATTTGGTGAGATCTCAAACATGATTCCTCATGAAAATAATTACTGTTAAAACTGTGATGATATGACGACTTCTCAAAATATAGTCTTAAATCTGTTCTTTGTTTTTTATAAAATCTTATATCAAAAAATTAAGGAGAAAGGGAATTTGTGTATTTGACTTGCGTTCCGTTTACAGATAACTTTACGAAAAAATTGCAACATCACATTGGTAACAGAATTTGAGTGCAGAAATATTCTCATTTTTTGGTTTCTTCCACATTCTCTTACTTTTAAGCTTGTGTTAGAAAACTTTAGAAAAATATATTTCCCTCTTTTTGGTTAGATTTATTGGTTAAATTCAACAATTTTTCAACCTGCAAAATGTCTTGGGTTCTTTTGTATAAGGATCATTTTAAAAGTACTAGAGATTTGAATCAGTTAAAGTTGCTGGAGGGTTCATATGTGAGTGTTAAGGCTGTCATACATTACTTGTTCATTTTAATTCAGTAGTATCCTCTAAAATCTTTCATAAAATCAAAAGAGACTTTGGGAAGACCACTGTTTGTATATGGCTTTATACCCCAAATATTTTTCTCTCTCAAGAAAAAAGCTATTTTATATGTACTTGTTAAAATTTATCCGATTTTCTCGCACGTCAAATTGAGGCTAGAAAAGAAAATGCTCTTAAAAGTGCAAAAATATTTTTTTTGATTTAGTATCACCAACATTCATGTAAGGAATGTGTGTTTGTAGCTATAGTTGAAATAAAACTGCAACTGTTGTCCATTTGTTGAATTCAATCCAAAACTTGTATCTTAAAAATAAGTGGTTTGTTCCTTCTTGTCAAATTTAATAAAGAACAATTATAGAATTCTTTCCAAATAGTGATGTGATATAAATATTTTGTAAAATGATGCAATTAAATAATCTAAAAACAAATGTCACGACATGGTCTCACTTTAATGAATATATTTGCACCTATTTGTTAAACTCTTTAGGAAAATCAATTCAAATGAAGACTGCTATACCATTTTGTTTAACATAAACTATATGATTTACAATACACAAACTGATAAATTTTCCTTTAATATGGATGGGACACAATTTAGTCACGTTAGTCACTGTTATCTCTACGAAGCAAGATGTTTTGACATTGTGTAAACTGTTCAACTGCTGTGTGGGGTTTGTTTAACTGTCAAATTGCCTGTTGTAAAGGAAGACACAAAATGGTGATTCAGTGGTGAATTTAATAGTCATGATGTTCAGCCATGACGTCAATTTATAGGCCAACTGGTTTCTGATTTATTAGTAAAATAAGGTCTGTGGTTAATGGGATAGTTCATGCAAAAATTGTTGGATCACTTGCTCACTCTCATGTCATTTCAAATCAGTTTGACTCTCTTCTGCAGAACACAAGAAATATACTTTGAAGAAGGTTGGGAACCAATTTCCATGGTATGGAAAAAGAGACGTTTCCCAAAATAGCTTCTTTTATGTTCCAGAGAAGTAAGTCATGCAGATTTTGAAAGAAATGATGGTGAGTAAATACTAAACAATGACAGAATTTTTATTTTTGGGTGAACTATTCCAACAATACTGGGGTGGGGGACTTTGTCCTTTAATCTAAATTAGTCTACAGTCAATCCTCAAATATAAGACATTAAATTTGGAAGCCACTGTGTTTAAAAAAAAAAGTAAGTTGCTATTCAGCAGCATTTTACTGGAGAAAATACAACGAAAAATCAGCTTTGTGATAAAGAGATAACTAAATACTTGACTGGAGAAAGACTGGACTTTTATTTTGAAGAATAAAAATAAAAAAATCATGGCGCCATGAATTCCTGTGACTGGCTTCACGTTTAATCTCAGCGCCAGAAAGGTCTGTACAGTTATCAGAAGCTTTATATATAATTGCATAATTATTATTTTTATGTATAGTCAAATCTGTATTTGACAGTATTGTTTTGTCTCATATTATTCTATGTTTTATTTTAATTCGTTGGTGGCGTAGCTAATGCAGTCTATTGCAAAGAGACTTTGGTCTATTGTCAGTCTTGCTGAGTCTGAAACAACGGACAAGATTCATCTATGAATAATTATTTAATGAAGCACAATTCCTTTACTTAATTCAGCCACTGTCTGTTGAATGTCACCCTCTCCTGCTGAGTATTTTGTCTTTTACTGTATGTACTTTCCCTCAGGTTCAGAAACAAATATGCAGCCTGCTTCACACCTACTTCAGTATGATACTCCATTCCACGTTGTCTAGTTGGTTTATGAGTCAACTTATATAAACAGTTATGGAATCTCAGACGGGGAGAGGCAGCTCATCAAATAGCGGCAGTGCCAGGAGACTCTCAGTGACAAAGAAAAAGAGCCAGAAGGTCAGTGCAATCAAAGAGAGAACAAGCAATGGAGGTGGGATTGCTTCCATAACTTCATTTTTCAGGAATACACCACCGTGTAAACTGGCATGTCCTCTGTGTGGCAAACTTGTACCTCGTTACAAGATTAATGAACATATAGACTCTCAGTGTCAGAGGTTTCTTGGAGAGGATCTTGAAGATGCACTGGCTGTCAGTGACGATAAGCAGGAGAAAATAACCAACACACCCTCTAATGGTGCAGTAACTCGAAATGATGGGAAAGAGAAAAGCCCAGGAGAGAAAGATGCTGATACGAGTCCGTATTTTAAAAAGAACTGTGTGATGAGGCAAAATTCATCTGAAACAAATTTACAAGCAAAACCGGTTAAAACGGTTGGTCTTGGAAGTTTGTCCTCTAAACTGTCTAGAAGAGCACTTAGACTTTCAGGAGAATCTGAGATGGATCATACTCATGTCTCTGGAAAAGAAGAGACCCATGATGCAGAACTGAGCAGCTCACAAAAGGAAAACTGCATGAAGAGTTTAATTTTTGAATCTAAATCCGGTGGCATGGATACAGATAACACATTCCCAACAGAGCCAGTGGCTTCAAACCAACCTCAAGTGAAAAGCATTGAGAAATCTGTGACAGTAATGGCAGAATCAAGCAGCAGCGCTGACATTCAGTCAGTGAAATCTTCATCGTCATTCAGGGTACGAAAGCGGAAATCAGAGGAGTTGCCTAAAAATGATACAAACACTACAGAAACCTCCGTCATACATAAGAAAAGTAGATATAAAACTGAAAACAGACATGAAACGAATGTCAAGTCAGATCAAACTGAGGCCTCGTCTGATGTTGTTCCATTATCAGAGAGTCAAATCAAAAGCAAGACCACAAACAAGGACACTGAGAGGAAGCCCAGTACCACACCAGCCAATGAGTCCGAAGCCCTAGGCGTAGAGAAAGCCAGCGAGAGGTCAGAGCATCAGCACACCAGGCAGCCGTATTACCTGCAGAACTTTCGGACTGTCCTTGAGGCGGTGTTGGAGAATGAGGATGATAGGATGCTCTTCAATGAAGATGACTTCTCAACTATTCACACTTTTCAGCAGCTCTCAGGTAGAGGAACTACTTTAAAGTCACTTTGAAGTCAGTTCTGCTCTTATTATTTATAATGTTACCAAAGGATGTCTATTTATCATTTTGTTATTTAAAGGATGTTCTATGTATCATGGTTTCCACAAACTATTAAGCAGCACAGCTGTTTTCATTACTGATAATAATGTTACTTCAGCATCAAATCAGTATATTAGAATAATTTCTGAAGGTCATGTGACACAGTAATGGCTGCTGAAATTTCAGCCTTGCCATTACAGGAATAAATTATACGTGAAAATATATTAAGATAGGAAACAGTTATTTTCAAAAACATGAAAAAAGCTTACAGACTCCAAACTTTTGAACAGTAGTTTATGTTTGTAGTAATGCAGACCTGTCTCTCCCTTCCCTGTAGTACCTGGTCAGATGCTTTATGTCCGTCTATTTCAAAGAAAGCTGAAATGGCTTCAGGTCAGTAAGTTGGAATACACAGAGATCAGCTCAGACCTCAAAACTGTCATTCAGGAGCTGGTCGCATGTGGCTTCTTACAAACAGGTTAGTTATGTGATATGTCAACCAAATTGTCAACAGTTTAGAAAGCTGTAGTTAAGTATCAAGAAACATATTTACATGCAGCTCATGACTTCTTCCCTGTGACAGAATCTGAGCTTTATGACATCCAAGAAGTTTTGGATCTGCTGCCTGCACCGGAGCTCAGAAACCTGGCCAAAACCTTTCATCTTGGCCGTGGAGGGAATGGGACTCAGAAACAGCAGTTAGTAGAGGGGCTACTCCAGCTTGGGAAACAGCGATCACTCTTTGTCAGTCAAAACAACACGGCTGCAGTCATTCTCAAGAGGTGAGATGTATGCACTACCAGTATGTATATATCTCAGTAGAGTGATGTTGGCCAGAGATTCGCACTTGTTTCAGAGGAACAACAGAAGCTGTTAACGTCATAGATGAAAAATTGAAATAGGTAACACTGACATGTATGGTACCATTTAAATGTTTGAGGAAAAAAAGTGAAAAAGGAAGAAAAAAAAAATCCACAAAAATATTAAGCAGCAACTGTTTTCTATGGAAGCCCATTTCCGCCACTGAATAAAAAATAAAAGAGGTAATTGCGACTTTTTATCTCACAATTCTGACTTTCTTTCTCAGAATTGTGTGATGTAAACTCGCAATTGCGAGTTAAAAAGTCATAATTGAGAGATATAAACTCGCAATTCTGAGAAATAAAGTCAGAATTGCGTGATATAAACTCGCAATTGCGAGACATAAAGTCACAATTCTGAGAAATAAAGTCAGAACTGCCAGATATAAACAATTCTGACTTTTTTTCTCGCAATTCTGACTTTTTTTCTCAGAATTCTGACTTTTTTTCTCGCAATTCTGACTTTTTTTCTCGCAATTCTGACTTTTTTTTAAAATGTTTTCCTGAACACCAAAACAGCATATCTGAATGATTTCTGAAGGATCATGTGACACTGAAGACTGGAGTAATGGCTGCTGAAAATTCAGCTTTGCCATGATAGGAATAAATTACATTTTTTAAATATATTAAAATTGAAAAGTTATTTTACATTGTAAAAATATTTCATAATATTACTGTTATTACTGTATTTTTGATCAAATAAATTCAGTCTTGAGAGATATTAAAAAAACGTCCTGTGATGAGTAATGTAAGTGAATTATACACCCAAGCTTGTCTTTTTCAGGGCCAAGCAGGCTGCAGGTTCCTGTGTGCGTCTGTGCCGCAGATCACGTGCCGTGTTCTCCCGTGTCCTGCTCCTGTTCTCCCTCACAGACACTTTGGAGGAGGAGGAGATGGCCGCTGGAGGTCAGGGGCAGCTCTACACCATTCTGCTTGTCAATTCTGGCCGTCTAGCTTTCCCAGAGTATACAGTACATCGCTCAGCCAGACTGTTTGAGGCCAGGGATGACCTCATCAGGTCAGTTTTATATTTATTTTATAATCATACTTTGCTCAGGTGACAAAAGGTGTATAGTTAATCAAAACATCTAAAAAAATGCTCAGGTCACATTTCACTTCAAAAATAGAAGAAAAAAAAATTATATATATATATATACAGCAACTTTTTTTTTTTTTCTTGTGATTTTGGGTTGACCTGTACATGTTCTTGACAGGCTTTGTGAGATGAATACAAATGAAAACATTCATTTGAAGATGGCAATATTTGTTACTATGTTCTAGATTCATTGTTGTCTCTTATACTATTGTAAAACAATTCTGTACATATTCTTCTGTACAGGTATGAAACTGTGATGCGTACGCTGCAGGAAGTGATTGCTGCAATGCAGACAGGCAGTTGGGAGGACGCCTATGTCCTCTATGCTACAGCAAAGGCCACCTGGCAGGAGATTAAAGAATCATGTGACCTAAGGTTTGAAAGCGAAAACTTATCTTTCATTTAATTCATTTGCTGTCGTGAGATGGATTGAGTTTCAATATGTGTGCAGTCATCAAGAACAACTGCCTGTTTTTCTGCGGTGTTTCACTGTGGGCTGGACCTACACTCGGATACTGTCTCGGGGAGTTGAGATTTTACAAAGACTTCGCCGCTATGAGGTGGGTGAATACACAAGCCATGGAAAAAAACATGGAGTTAATGATGCCATTGTAAACACTTTACAATCCTGTATATTGATTTTACATGAGTTCGTTGAATTATTTATCTTTTCATTTCTGCAATGTAGGACTCTGTGGAGGAGCTCAGGAATCTTCTGTCCCAGTCAGTGTATTGTGTGGACAGTAGGGGGCGCTGGTGGGACAGACTTGCACTCAATCTCCAGCAACACCTAAAACAACATGAGCAGGTACCTCATTTGATTGTAAATATAAACAGACATTTTGTTTTAATGTTACGTTTATGTCGGTTACACAAGCATTTGTCCAGAGGATTGTTTGATTTTGACATCTTTTGTATCAAGGCCATCTGTGCTATCCGGGATGGACTGAATGATCCTCTGGTCCGAACAGGCCACAAATTATCACTTCACCAGCGAGCTTCCCGAATGAAGGAATCTGCTAGCTTGAAGAAGTACCGTCTGCTGCTCCGAGATCTGCCCACTGTGCATGTACAGGATGTCACTCATGTGAGTGTTCAGTTCCACATGGGGACCATTGTAATACAGTGTTATTATATGCATATATTTTGTGGTCACTAAATACTAAAGTTAATGTATTGGAAAATAAAAAAGATGTACAGCAGTGTTATTTTGGTATTGTACAAATATTGTTGTAGTATTGAGTAATTTTGAATTTGTATTTATTTTTACATTTTCTGTTTTCATTTTAATTTTAGTTTTAATAATTATGTGCTTTTGACATTGTTTTTTGTCTTTTATATTTATTTATTGTATTTTAATTTGAATAGTTTTAGTTAACAATAACAACACAGTTAACAACATTTTAACAGGTGACAATTCGAGGCCAGCTCTTTCCACATGAGGGTGGTATGGGCAAATCAGTGTTCCTCAGAGCGGCCAATGAGGATGAACGCTCCACAGAGGGACGAGGGACTATGGTCATGTGTTCTGTTGAGGAACTGGCTCTGGAACACTACAGGACGCTTGGTTTTGATCAAGGTCTGGGATCACATTGTTTTGTGCATCATTATATGATGGAATCATTTTTGAGCAAACTGAAGAATCGTTCACTCATAATGAATCAAACCTCATGTTTTTCCATGGAACACAAAAGAGATCATAAGAGATATATAGATGTCTGAATCATTCAAACTGGTTTGTGAACCGGATCAAGTGATTCATAAAAAAAAAGATTTGACTCAAGTGAACAGTTCATTCACAAATCTGACATTGCTATTTAAGTCATGTTCAGATTCTCAGTGAAAACTATTTAAATCTCAGTCTGTTTCTCTGTTTCAAAGCTATTTTATGACTTCGGAAAATGTACATAGAGGATGTATCCTGTAGATCACTTTTATGGTGCTTTTAAATTCCTGAAAAGCTTGAAAGTTCTGGTCCTTTGTAGTTGCATGGAAATAAACAAGCAGTACATCATTCAAGATGACTCTTTTTGTATTCCATAAAATAAATAGTTTCAAAATTATTTTCTAAATTTCTTCATAATGTCTAACATTATAACATCATACACAAGCACATCCATTCTCCTGTGCCTTTTATGCTTTCAATTTATGTTTCTGAAATCCTCTTTTAAGGTATTCATGGAGAAGGCTCTACATTTTCCAGCCTTTTTGGACTCCTCATGTGGGACATCATCTTTATCGATGGGGTTCCTGATGTCTTCCGAAACCCCTACCAGGTACACAATAATTAAAGAATAAATGCTGTGCACTTCACACATTTAGGGTTGCACTTTATTGTCAAGGCATACCACCCCAACAGATCAGTGATCAATGACTGCATGCCCTTTCCCAGACTTGTCCTTTGGATTTGCACACTGATTGTTTCTATGGTAACCGGCGGGAAGCCATCGAGGCGCGTGCTGAGATGTTACGCGAGGCATCTGCCGAGACGCTGCAGGAGCTGCTTGCTGATGTGTGGAACGCACAGGAGGGGAGAGTGTGTGCGCTGATAAACTGGGACCGTTTCTCCTCCCTTCAACAGGCACAGGTAATCACAGAGACTATATATATACTGCAAGTCTGTTCATGTGGCTTTACAGTAACATTAAAGTAATTTCAAATCAGCAATAAAATCTGACAACTGTGGTATCATAAATGTTGTTTCTTCAGCTCAACTTACGCAAAAAAATCTTTTCAAGCTGGTTCAGCTAAAGTGCATTTGTATTTTAGAGTAAAAAACAGTCAGTGCCTCTATTTAAAAGGCAACTGGCTCCTTTCTTAGTGCTGCCACATTGAGCGTTGTGATTTCTCTCATTATTTTTTTCCTACTAGTGGTCCATTTCCTCCTCAAAGTGTCTGTGACACCATTAATTCAAACACACGTTGATTTTTTTTTCCTAGGACAAGCATTCTTCTTTTTAATTCGTCATTATTTACAATTATTATTTATATATATAATTGATTAAACTGTGAATGCCAGATTATGTTCACAACCATACTGTAATTGCTTTATTTTCTTTGTCTGGTTTTAGAGTCTAGTGGCATGTCTGGGTGGCCACTTCCTGAGCGGTGTGGTCCTCAGAATGGCAAAGGACTACAGGCATTGCAGAGGAGGACTTCCAGATCTGGTAGTCTGGAGCACGTACAACAAGAAGTACAAGGTGAGTCAGAGACATAGCTTGCTGGTTAGGAAGGTATTCAACCTTTGACTGTGACTTATTTTACTGCTTTATTAGATTATAATGTTAAGAAACATTGGAAATACTGGATCTATAAACGATTTTGGGTTGACCTGTACATGTTCTTGACAGGCTTTGTGAGATGAATACAAATGAAAACATTCATTTGAAGATGGCAATATTTGTTACTATGTTCTAGATTCATTGTTGTCTCTTATACTATTGTAAAACAATTCTGTACATATTCTTCTGTACAGGTATGAAACTGTGATGCGTACGCTGCAGGAAGTGATTGTTGCAATGCAGACAGGCAGTTGGGAGGACGCCTATGTCCTCTATGCTACAGCAAAGGCCACCTGGCAGGAGATTAAAGAATCATGTGACCTAAGGTTTGAAAACGAAAACTTATCTTTCATTTAATTTATTTGCTGTCATGAGATGGATTGAGTTTCAATATGTGTGCAGTCATCAAGAACAACTGCCTGTTTTTCTGCGGTGTTTCACTGTGGGCTGGACCTACACTCGGATACTGTCTCGGGGAGTTGAGATTTTACAAAGACTTCGCCGCTATGAGGTGGGTGAATACACAAGCCATGGAAAAAAACATGGAGTTAATGATGCCATTGTAAACACTTTACAATCCTGTATATTGATTTTACATGAGTTCGTTGAATTATTTATCTTTTCATTTCTGCAATGTAGGACTCTGTGGAGGAGCTCAGGAATCTTCTGTCCCAGCCAGTGTATTGTGTAGACAGTAGGGGGCGCTGGTGGGACAGACTTGCACTCAATCTCCAGCAACACCTAAAACAACATGAGCAGGTACCTCATTTGATTGTAAATATAAACAGACATTTTGTTTTAATGTTACGTTTATGTCGGTTACACAAGCATTTGTCCAGAGGATTGTTTGATTTTGACATCTTTTGTATCAAGGCCATCTGTGCTATCCGGGATGGACTGAATGATCCTCTGGTCCGAACAGGCCACAAATTATCACTTCACCAGCGAGCTTCCCGAATGAAGGAATCTGCTAGCTTGAAGAAGTACCGTCTGCTGCTCCGAGATCTGCCCACTGTGCATGTACAGGATGTCACTCATGTGAGTGTTCAGTTCCACATGGGGACCATTGTAATACAGTGTTATTATATGCATATATTTTGTGGTCACTAAATACTAAAGTTAATGTATTGGAAAATAAAAAAGATGTACAGCAGTGTTATTTTGGTATTGTACAAATATTGTTGTAGTATTGAGTAATTTTGAATTTGTATTTATTTTTACATTTTCTGTTTTCATTTTAATTTTAGTTTTAATAATTATGTGCTTTTGACATTGTTTTTTGTCTTTTATATTTATTTATTGTATTTTAATTTGAATAGTTTTAGTTAACAATAACAACACAGTTAACAACATTGTAACAGGTGACAATTCGAGGCCAGCTCTTTCCTCATGAGGGTGGTATGGGCAAATCAGTGTTCCTCAGAGCGGCCAATGAGGATGAACGCTCCACAGAGGGACGAGGGACTATGGTCATGTGTTCTGTTGAGGAACTGGCTCTGGAACACTACAGGACGCTTGGTTTTGATCAAGGTCTGGGATCACATTGTTTTGTGCATCATTATATGAAGGAATCATTTTTGAGCAAACTGAGGAATCGTTCACTCATAATGAATCAAACCTCATGTTTTTCCATGGAACACAAAAGAGATCATAAGAGATATATAGATGTCTGAATCATTCAAACTGGTTTGTGAACCGGATCAAGTGATTCATAAAAAAAAAGATTTGACTCAAGTGAACAGTTCATTCACAAATCTGACATTGCTATTTAAGTCATGTTCAGATTCTCAGTGAAAACTATTTAAATCTCAGTCTGTTTCTCTGTTTCAAAGCTATTTTATGACTTCGGAAAATGTACATAGAGGATGTATCCTGTAGATCACTTTTATGGTGCTTTTAAATTCCTGAAAAGCTTGAAAGTTCTGGTCCTTTGTAGTTGCATGGAAATAAACAAGCAGTACATCATTCAAGATGACTCTTTTTGTATTCCATAAAATAAATAGTTTCAAAATTATTTTCTAAATTTCTTCATAATGTCTAACATTATAACATCATACACAAGCACATCCATTCTCCTGTGCCTTTTATGCTTTCAATTTATGTTTCTGAAATCCTCTTTTAAGGTATTCATGGAGAAGGCTCTACATTTTCCAGCCTTTTTGGACTCCTCATGTGGGACATCATCTTTATCGATGGGGTTCCTGATGTCTTCCGAAACCCCTACCAGGTACACAATAATTAAAGAATAAATGCTGTGCACTTCACACATTTAGGGTTGCACTTTATTGTCAAGGCATACCACCCCAACAGATCAGTGATCAATGACTGCATGCCCTTTCCCAGACTTGTCCTTTGGATTTGCACACTGATTGTTTCTATGGTAACCGGCGGGAAGCCATCGAGGCGCGTGCTGAGATGTTACGCGAGGCATCTGCCGAGACGCTGCAGGAGCTGCTTGCTGATGTGTGGAACGCACAGGAGGGGAGAGTGTGTGCGCTGATAAACTGGGACCGTTTCTCCTCCCTTCAACAGGCACAGGTAATCACAGAGACTATATATATACTGCAAGTCTGTTCATGTGGCTTTACAGTAACATTAAAGTAATTTCAAATCAGCAATAAAATCTGACAACTGTGGTATCATAAATGTTGTTTCTTCAGCTCAACTTACGCAAAAAAATCTTTTCAAGCTGGTTCAGCTAAAGTGCATTTGTATTTTAGAGTAAAAAACAGTCAGTGCCTCTATTTAAAAGGCAACTGGCTCCTTTCTTAGTGCTGCCACATTGAGCGTTGTGATTTCTCTCATTATTTTTTTCCTACTAGTGGTCCATTTCCTCCTCAAAGTGTCTGTGACACCATTAATTCAAACACACGTTGATTTTTTTTTCCTAGGACAAGCATTCTTCTTTTTAATTCGTCATTATTTACAATTATTATTTATATATATAATTGATTAAACTGTGAATGCCAGATTATGTTCACAACCATACTGTAATTGCTTTATTTTCTTTGTCTGGTTTTAGAGTCTAGTGGCATGTCTGGGTGGCCACTTCCTGAGCGGTGTGGTCCTCAGAATGGCAAAGGACTACAGGCATTGCAGAGGAGGACTTCCAGATCTGGTAGTCTGGAGCACGTACAACAAGAAGTACAAGGTGAGTCAGAGACATAGCTTGCTGGTTAGGAAGGTATTCAACCTTTGACTGTGACTTATTTTACTGCTTTATTAGATTATAATGTTAAGAAACATTGGAAATACTGGATCTATAAACAAGGGGCCTTTAAATTGTTGCTCATTTGAGTTGTGTTCTTCTAGTTGGTGGAAGTAAAGGGTCCTAATGACCGTCTGTCCCAGAAGCAACAGATCTGGCTGGATGAGCTGCATAAGCTTGGGGCCGATGTAGAAGTTTGTCATGTCACTGCCACTGGAGCACGAGGGGCTCGACGGGAATGAGGCTGCTGTCACACTGAGTATGAAGACTTAAGCTCACCTCATGGCTCACCAAATAGGCAGAGTTCGAAGTGTTTGAAAAACAAAGGATGGATTTAATGATGGTATTAAAACCTCAGCTTGGCACTAATCTGGTGATGTAAGAGAAGAGTATTAATATGCCCTCTAAGGGAGTTTAAAAGGATTTATTCTCCCAGTCTGAATCATAAAACTGTTAAATTACCTCGTTTTTTTTATTCTTGTGCTCATTGTAAAGTGACTATATTTTAATGGCTGATTTAAAAAAAAAAAAACATTTCTGAAGTAAATACTTTGAAGACATTAAATAAAAACATCAAAATGTAAAAGTTTTTCTGTTTAAATAATAAAAATACTTAAGTATTTATGGAAAATATAAGCACATAATCTTGCAGCTTGCAAAAAGGGATTCCATTATGTCTATTATGTCTACAATGTCTGTGGATAAACAGACATTGTAGATAATAATTGTAATCTACAATTATTGTGGATAAAAAAACTCTTAGAAACACTGGGTGACCACATTCCAAGACTGAAATACCTTTTCATTGCATGTCACGCATATCTTTCATGTTTGACACCCAGAACAAAACTAATAAATCGTGCTTTTCAGTTTAACCTTTATAGATTCTGAAGTTTGCACATCATGCTACTGTAAAGTACATGAAACAGATAAGTGCAGATAAAAGAACATCATCAAATTTTCTTAATGTCCATTGCAGGCCTGAGAATCTGAGTTATTAGAACACTTTATCTGTTTTAAGGCCCATTAACTCCAAGAACGATTACTATAGATACCTGTAACAATAATTATATGAATGTCTGTGTTTATTGTATTCTTATACATTTCAAAGGAATTGCAGTAATAATATGGAAACATTCCAAATTGGTCCATAAAATCAAAAAGTATTTATGTATACGTGTAAAAATGTAGCTGGATGTGTACATTGCTTCAGCTGCTACCTCTGATGAGTGTGTGAATACTTGAGTGTGAGTATAAATAATAAATGGATGGTTATGAATAAGATTTTGAAAATATTACAGGGTCTTGACAACAAATGTACAACTTAATATACAGACTATTGTTTTACTGCCAGCAAAGCCAGGCTGGATTATCGCAATAATAATAGAAGCGTAAAGGTATAAACGTTTTCTATTGGCTGAGCGCTTATCCCTCCCGCGTCGAGACGTGACGCAGCGCTTGATAATTGGCTACTGCTTGTTGTGTTTAATACCAGTTTCTCACGTTACAGTCTTACAATTTACGCCATCAGTATAGTTCTAATATGTACTAAAGCCAAGATACAAAATATTTTAGACGACATATTCCGGGAATTAATAATTTCCTGCACCATCATTGTACATTCTGCACATTGTAAGTATAATGTGGGGTTGTTGGTTATGTGTGGGAACTCATGGTCATGCTTTGCTCAGCTAGCTGTTAGCTTTTAGCAGGAAGGTGGCGAGACCACATGTTTGTCTGTGCTAGAGAAAACATTTTTTTACTTTGAAGCTTTTTTTTTTTTAGATGAAGGGGATCGTAAATAACGAGATATTCTGGCAAACTGCTTTGCGCAGCGTAAACTGATTGTTTGGTTGATGGTTTAGCTAGCAAGACTGCTAGTGTTATTGTCATTAGCTTGTGTGCAATGACTGTATTGTTAAAAGTAAGACATTAAATCATTTCAGATCTGTCCATCAGACAAAGCTTTGTGATCAGTACCGCACCGAAACTGTCCATCTAAACACTGACCTCAAAGTCCACTTCCAACTTGAACATTGCATCCAATACACAATGCTGTCAGTGTCGATGTAAAGGACTATATTTTAATGGCTGATTTAAAAAAAAAAAAAACATTTCTGAAGTAAATACTTTGAAGACATTAAATAAAAACATCAAAATGTAAAAGTTTTTCTGTTTAAATAATAAAAATGCTTAAGTATTTATGGAAAATATAAGCACATAATCTTGCAGCTTGCAAAAAGGGATTCCATTATGTCTATTATGTCTACAATGTCTGTGGATAAACAGACATTGTAGATAATAATTGTAATCTACAATTATTGTGGATAAAAAAACTCTTAGAAACACTGGGTGACCACATTCCAAGACTGAAATACCTTTTCATTGCATGTCACGCATATCTTTCATGTTTGACACCCATAACAAAACTAATAAATCATGCTTTTCAGTTTAACCTTTACACCTTCTGATGTTTGCACATCATGCTACTGTAAAGTATTTGAATCAGATAATTGCAGATAAAAGGACACTATCAAATTTCCTTTAATGTCCAGTGCAGGCCAGAGAATCTTAGTTAGAACACTTGATCTGTTCCTTAAGGCCCATTCACACCAAGAACGATAACTATAAAGATACCTGTAACACTAATTATGTTAATGTCCACACCAGAATCCGGGTGAATTCTGATTAACTGTCAATGTTATTATCATTAATCAGCTGGAAAAAAAAATTCTGAAAGTGATTCCAATGATATTCCTCTGTGTTGTTATAGTTATATAACCATTATAGTTGTGGTGTGAATGGGTGTTTAGGCAGTCACTGAAGCAGACTTGAAAATGGGAGGGGGGGGGGATTATTTGTTAATGTCTTTCATCTGCTCATAAAATGTAACAAAACAAATATTAATGTCAAATGTAGTGTTTGTATTCTTGTACACATTTCAAAGGAATTGTAGTTATAATCTGGAAACATTCTAAATTGATCCATAATGTATCCTTGCTATTTGTTCCTCATTATCATTTTTCATAAAAACAAAAAGTTGTGTTCTTTTCGCTGTACCCCACAAATTAAATACAAGTGTAGATGTGTAAAATGTTGTTTAGCTGGCTGGTTATGAATAAGATTATGAAAATATGGGGAGAGTCTTGACTCTTGACAACAAATGTACTACTTCGTACATAGACTATTGTTGGACTGCCAGCAAAGCCAGACTGGGTGACCAAATAGAGTAGTGTAACTTCAGTCTGGCCAACCTGGGAAAACAATTATTGACTTAACAGATGGACCTGATAAACACCAGGGGCCGGTTGCATAAACATAGCCACTATGTTAAGACTGTGTTTTAAGAACTAGTTTGACCAACTAGCAATTAGCCAAGAGATAATCAGTCTCACTTTTCTGATGAAAATTGGGCCAATCTAAGTTTTTGTAACTGACTTTAAACAGTTATGACCAGTCTAGAAGAAAACAAATTAAATGGCTAACTTTTTAAGACTAGTCTAAACAGTTTATACAGCCGGCCCCAGATTAGACCAGTGAAATCATCCTAAACCGGCTAAGAACTGGCTGAACTACTTATGGCTCGCCTAAACTGTATTCTGCTTGTCATACAATCTGAACCTGCATGGCAGTCCATGAGGCGACCCGCTCCATGTAAGATAAACCTGCTTTTATTAGGCTACTTATTGAGCTATGACCGGATTCTTCAACTCACGCTAACGTATATGATTAAAGATATTTTACTGTTCAACTTCTTCAGTTAGGGAAAAATCACTGCTTGCACCTTTAACACGCATGCTTCTGAAGCCACTTATTATATTTATCGCAATAACCAATCAAATGGAAGCATAAACGTTTTCTATTGGCTGAACGCTTATCCCTCCCGAGTCGAGACGTGACGCAGCGCTTGATAATTGGCTACTGGTTGTTGTGTTTAATACCAGTTTCTCACGTTACAGTCTTACAGTTTACGCCATTAGCTTGTGCATAGTTCTAATATGCGCTAAAGCCAAGATACGAAATATTTCAGACGACATATTCCGGGAGTTAATAATTTCCTGCACCATTGTTGCACATTCCGCAGACTGTAAGTATAATATGGGGTTGTTGGTTATGTGGAACTCTTATGCTCATGCTTTGTTCAGCTAGCTGTTAGCTTGTAGCTGGAAGGTGGCGAGACCACATGTTTGTCTGTTTTAGCGATAAAAACAAACTTTGAAGCTTTTTTAACGTGAGGGGATCGTAAATAACGAGCTATTCTGGCAAACTGCTTTGCGCAACGTAAATTGATTGTTTGGTTGATGGTGTAGCTAGCAAGACTGCTAGAGTTATTGTCATTAGCCTGTGTGCAATGTATTGTTAAAAGTAAGACCTTAAATAATTTCAGATCTGTCCATCAGACAAAGCGTTGTGATCGGTAACGCACCAAAACAGTCCATCTAAATATTGGCTCCTTAAGTTCGTTCTTAATCTTTACTTCTAAATTGAACACTGCATCCAGTACACAATGTTGTCAGTGTCGATGTAAAGGCTTTGTTCCAAATGATGTTCAAATGCTGATTTTTATAAAAGAACATTATCAGAAGATCTTTAGTTACTATTTAGTTATGACATTGTTTCTGTATTTTGTTAAATCACTAGTGCTTTTGGCTAAGAAAACAAGGGCTTTCGCAGGCCTGCTGCTGAAATTAATTAGCCCACTGTCTGGATTAAGTGACTACTGTTCCTTTGCTCGATTAAAAAAAAAGGTAAATTAAAAAAAAAAAAATTTTTTTTAAAGGTCTTTAGCTTGCTTTAGATTTTTTTAAAGGGATGATTCACCCAAAATAAAAATTGTCATTTACTCACCAAAAGTACATGTTTGACAGAATAACAGCTTCATTCTGCCTAAAACCACAGAAGAAAATGAGTCAAACGTGGTAAGTAAATGATGATAGAATTTAAGGATGAATTATTACTTAAGCCTGTTACACTAACATCCTAGATTGTTTTTCTACAAACTGGATTAAGTGACTACTGTTCCTTTGCTCGATTAAAAAAAAAGGTGTAAAAAAAAATTTTTTTTTAAAGGTCTTTAGCTTGCTTTAGATTTTTTTAAAGGGATGATTCACCCAAAATAAAAATTGTCATTTACTCACCAAAAGTACATGTTTGACAGAATAACAGCTTCATTCTGCCTAAAACCACAGAAGAAAATGAGTCAAACGTGGTAAGTAAATGATGATAGAATTTAAGGATGAATTATTACTTAAGCCTGTTACACTAACATCCTAGATTGTTTTTCTACAAACCGAATCAAAGTAAACACTGATTTTGTGAATATCACATTCACATCCTGTTTACTTTTTTTTGCACTGGCCACCTTTAAAGTTGTGATGAAACGGATGTAGCGACCGGAAGTAGTCATAGAGTGTGAGATGTGGCCGTTACACTAAAAAATGGAAGCAGATGGACTTGAACTCACAGAAACTGTGTTTAAACAAATTAAATGATTGGAGAAATTTTGCATACATCATCCGATAGAAGTCTGTCCGCACAACCTGTCTCTCACATGAGATGCTGCACCAGTAGCAAACGACAACGATTCAATAAATTTACAATACACAAAATGAAGTCTTGCTCTACATTTCTGTTTTTCTTGTTCAAGAAGGACTATCACACTTCTGTTTCATGGCACCTTTTTTTTCTTCTCATGTTGACAAGTCAGTACTTATGTCTTTACAGTCATTTTACAACCTTGCACCCATTCTGCGTGTATTTGTGACTAGCAAGGATGGTCTGGTGTGTAGTAAAGAACCATATGGTGTGCATATATGGTGTCTTACTCTAGGATGTAAAATTGAGTTCCATAACAGTTAAGCTCACCTCTTACAGGACAGGCGTTCACAGCCCGGAGTTAGTGGGAAATTAAGCCTCTGGATGTGTGCCTGTGGGTGGGGGGACCATGTTTTCAAGCAAATGTCTCTCACGTTGTCCTGAGGCTAACACTTTGGGGTGGATTATGAGCTCGTGGCTGCACGATAAATCGAAATGGAATCGAGATTGCGATTCGACAGAAGCTGCGATTGTCATGCGTATCTTTCAGTGAAGCATGGTTCTGTGATCAGCAGTAAATCTCCATCCAAAGGCCAGAGGGCGCTCTCGCGCTGAAACTCTAAATACGCTTCGCAGAAGAAACCCAGAAAATGCCTATCGCTGCAGCTGAATAAACAGAAGATTAAACTGCTATGCGCATGACAATCGCATTCGATTAATCGTGCAGCCCTAATTATGAGCATCATTCTAGATGTCTTTAATGACGGCAGTGCTTGACCTGCATGAACTCCACAAGTTTGTGTAAAACCTGATGATCATGTTCTCCAGCATAGTTTGAGATGAGCCAAAGAGCATCTTGAGCTTCAGTGGAAGAAGATCTGAATGTCTGTACAAAGTCACATGATCAGCCAAAAAAGTTTTTTATTAATCCAAAAAAGTCAAGTTGTTCAAAATTTTGGGGTCGGTAAGGTCTTTTAATGTTTTTGAAAGTCTATTATGCTCCCCAACATTGCATTTATTTGATCGACCATACAGTAAAAACAGTAATATTGTGAAATATTATTACCATTTTACATAACTGTCTTCTCTTTGAATATATTTTAAAATGTAATTTATTCCTGTAGCAAAGCTGAATTTTCAGCAGTCAGTACTCCAGTCTTCAGTGTCACAATCTAATATGTTGATTTGCTGCACATATCTTATTAGTATCAATGTTCAAAACATTTGTTCTGCTTAATATTTTTGTGAAACTGAGAAATGAATGATTCTTTGAGTAAAAAGTAAAAAAAAACATGATTGATGACTTTACTGTTACTTTTGATAAATTTTAAAACATCCTTGCTGAGTAAAAGTGTCATTTGATGTTTTTTTAAGCAACTAGCTAAATATAACTATTGTGTTGTCTCTTATCTGTCTGCAGAAAGCATAAAAAACCCATTGGTCATTGTGAGGAAGCCCATCACCAGATGAACACCCCTCCTGATCTACAGTAGACTGTTTTACTCTTTTTGTGAAGATGGCCCCCCTCCTCCTCCTCAGGCTGCCACACTGATCACCTCCACTGGACCACAGACACACAATGGAGAGAAAACGCAGAAAGAAATGAAAACTCAAGCCATGTGTTATTCAGGCTTCTCTGCATTCTGGACTTAAACTATTTAAAAACTGCAAATACACATTCACGTTTGTTACCTTTGAGGACACGTGTATCTTTAGATGGGCAATGACCAGAAACGGACTGCAGGGACCATGATCGTACGGCTGTGCTTGCTTGTGGCCTTTTTAGGGGGTCGATTGCCTCTGGTGGGCACAGAGGAAGACAGTGGACCGTTCTCAACGCCCTTTCCTTCTCCTCTAAATGCTGATGCACTCTTGAGCCCAAACTGCTCGCAGCTCACACTAAAACTGGACTTTTCTACCAAAGTGGTCAAGCATGGTAAGTAATGTCATTGTTGTAAGTTAATAATGTTATCTTACTGTGTTTGTAACAAAAGTAGGATTAATTTTGCTTATTAGTTAGCCAGTTGTCTAAGGTTTGTTTAAGGTTGTTGACCGCCAGGAGAACACTGAATTCCTCGTTGACTACAACATGTTCATACATTGTGTTTTAGTATGTCTTTTAATTGTAAATGTAATTAATAATTTAATTGTCATTGTAATTTACTTTTTAGTGTTGATGATAACATTTTATTGCACTGAAAATCAGCTGTCAACCCATTTATGGATTTAAAGCAGCTGTTGCCCTTCCCGTTGTAATTTAGGGCAGGACAAAACGTGAGCTCTTCAGGTCAAACAGTGCTGGTGTAATGTACTCCACTGTGCTGCAGCTCTCTGTTCATTCATTGGCTGGATTGTGCCCTATGCTCTGTGTTTGAGTGTGTTTGCTGGCGGCTGGCCCAGACTGTTGGCAATACATTCCTAAGACTTAATCTGAGTCCAGCGTTGTTTTCACAGGGCGCACATTTCACTAGTTTGGGTGTGGTGTGGATGTGAGTATACAAGACCAGAACATAACGTGTTATTTATAGTGGCCTGATTGCTGCTCTATGATTGCGACCTTTGTGCCGTCTTCTAATGTTTAATTAATTCCCACTTCCCTCACCCTCAGCTATGAATTGTGGGATTGGCAAGGAGATTTTATGTGCCAATAATTTAATTGTTCAGTATGATGTTTCTTGTAAATTCAATTTTGAACAAAGCGCATTGTCTGCTAATCTGACTGCATGTATTTCAATCTTCATTCTGGTTTTCCTTCAGGACATATTTTGTTGTACATTAAGTGGTTCATAATACATATTTTATTTGTTTAGTTTTCGCACAAAACACTTTGTTGCAAGTGAACCAGTTCAATTGGGTTGTGCCTGGGTTGTTTTTTTCTTTGCCTTGCAGAGTTTTGTTCATGGTTCGAGGATGATTGCATGGGTCCCATTCATGTTGACATCTGCCTACATGAATTAGCTTCTACCAAATGATAGATTAATGTGCTTAATACCGTATTGGCCCGAATATAAGACGACCCCCCCCCCCCCCCCACACATTTAAAAATATATAAACTTTTTGATATACCATTAAAAAAAAAACAGGTAGCCCATCTGAATTATCTGAATTACAGGTAGCCCATCTACGAAATACGGTAGATTAGACATGCAACTTTAAACGTCAACAACAATAGATGTAGGAAGTGTTTTTGATATGACCTTTTGATTGACAATTACGGTCATTTAAAAAAATGAAATGTGCATGGATGAATTGTTCACATGCATTTTAGAAAATAGGCCTAGATGAATTTGTTTCATACCGACTTTAATTGTATTTTTTATTATTAGCATTTGTTTCTCTCTGCTGTCCCCAAAGCCACTAAACTCTTAATGTATTCTGCATTGCATTCCCCCATGCACTTTTGGCTTTATTATAAGTTGCGTCAAGCACTCTGGACGACGGCCATATTTTAAGGCATTCTGTTCAGGTTTGTTGAGCAAAGAAAGACTGGGTGTTCCTCTATTCCCACCCTGTCCTAAAGTTTCAATCAGCAGACGTTATTTCTGTTAAAGGCTCTATTGTAGTTGTTAATGCAAGATTGAATCCATTTGAATGATGTCTTGACGTCTCGTTCTGTCTCTATTTGGGCCCAATGCCCAAGTGAATGTTACACCTTGCTAAAGTTGCATTCCTCAGTAAATACAAGTGCAGTTGTCCTGTGAGATTTTGTAATATCTTCTGGTCTCTTTCTTTGTCTTTTCTAGAGTACATTGTTGCATTTAATGGATACTTCACAGCCAAAGCACGCAGTGATTTCATCAGCAGCGCCCTGCGAGATGTGGATGCAGTGAACTGGCGCATCGTACGGCGGGACAATCCTGCCAGCGATTACCCCAGTGACTTTGAGGTGGTGGAGATCCGTCAGGATGCCCGCAGCAGCCTGCTCACCCTTCAGGACCACCCCTACATCAAACGAGTGACGCCCCAGCGCATGGTCCTCCGCAGCCTCAAACTGACTGACTGTAAGTAATACTCTACTGCCATAACACTGACATTGAGATCATGAGCATAATACTGTTATCATTCTGTACTATGCCTTACTGGAAATGTACTAAAACATAGTATTCTTAGTACATGGCATTAGGGCTGGGCGATATAGCTAAAAAATTTATCAACTATATAATGTTTTTAACACAATAAAAATTAAACAAATATCTAATTTCTAATGTTTTATATGCAGATTAAATGGGTCTTTATTGTATAGGTCTAATTGTCTCCCGAGGCCACAGGAGGGTGCAATGAGCAAAATAACGCAGTGCATTGAAATTGTCAACGCAAGGAAGTAACTCCATAAAAACGTGCATTACGTCTAAATTAACTCATAAAAATCTAATAATTTCGTAAATTGCATAATTATGAACAAAACAGCATCATTTATTTATGCATTGCTTAATCCAAAGAGCCGAAGCGCCATTCACACAGACTGCATTTAAAAACATATGAGATGCAGTGAAAAGGAATAAACCTCCACAAATTCGTGACGTATTTTCTAAAAGTTTAAACTGTTTTAACTTTGTTTGGCTTTCTATACATCTCTTCTGTGAGATGCGAGTGTAGCAGTCATATTTGTCCGTCTAAAAAAAAATGTGCTGAATATGCGTTTTGTGTGAATGGCTTGGTTTCAGTTTTAACCCATTCAAGATCTTCTCCGCATTGAGCTTCTATATTTCTCTAATATTTTGAATGAATAACGCACCAGCGGCGCGTCTCGTGGGCTAGACCAGAGGTCCCCAACCACCGGGTCGCGACCCACTACCGGGCCGCAAGAACGTTCTGGGGAAAAATGTGTATATGACACTCTGTTATTTATTTATGTTAATGATTGTTCTAATTATTCTGTATTTTCCTTGAATGCGATTGATATGGAGCAGCAATTTGACAATTTCATGTTAAATAAGTAAATGAAAGATTGCTCTGATCTGTCACATATTAGGAGTTAAACGGATCGCAGTTGATCCGTAATGCGTACGGATGAGACCCTACCATTCAGCACGCACGTGATTCGCAGATTAATTTGCCAATTTACACGTACAAGCAATTTTAAACCACAAGAAGAAACGAAATTCGTTACTCACACGCTGTTCTCGCACAAAATCAAAGCGCGCACAAGAGACGTGTTTCAGACAGCGTGGAAATACCAAGTTGCGTATACATACACATAAAATGAGCCTATGTCAAAAACCCTTCACGGCATTGTCATTCTCTGTGCTTTAAATATTTTTTTTCTTGCTTATCCGAAAAAATTGTCCGATCTGTGACTCAAACCGCAATATAATGTGACTCAAACCACAATATAATGCGTTGAACCACTATATAATGCTATTATAATACTATATAATAGTCTTATGTATATATATATATACATACATACATACATACATACATGCATATACCCCCCGTCCAGCCAGTCCGCGAGAATATTTTCCAAACGTAACCGGTATGTGGTGTAAAAAAGGTTGGGCTACACTAACAAAACATTAAAATAAATAACGTCACTTACATCATCACTGCACAGGTCACACAGGTTACGTGCAAATTGTTCCTCCCCAGCTCTCTTTGGGGTGACTGCAGGGAGGAAAGTCATCAGCAGGGGGTGAACCGAATAGGAAGTGTTTATTTACTGCATGGGGTGAGGGAAATGGCTTTCAGAAGTGTTTGAGGTGAAAGAATGTTCTGTCTTTGCACACAGAGTTTTCCATCACTAGAATAAAAAAGAAATTGCACCTCCATGCAAATCTGCTGTCAGTGTTGAGACTCTGGGAGAGTGATTGGTGTTTACTAGCACTGCTCCTGTATAATAATAGAATGACTTCCTCTCTATTCACATCTTCCTTTACCAGCACCCTAAACAAGCTACACGGCTTTTATATAATGCTCATCTGATGTTTACTGCAAGATTTTTGGCATCAACCCAAAAAACATTGTGAATTCCAACTATTCATTTTGTACTGTAAAATGCCATTCAAAAGTTTGGTGTCAGAATTTTATTACTTTAAAATTGATCACAAGTGCCCATAAAGACTTTTATATCGGTTTCAAATATATGCTGCTCTTTTGAACTTTCTATTCATCAAAGAATCCTGAAAATTTGTTGACTAAAAAAAAGCTGTTGAATAATAATAAATGTTTCTTGAGCACTAAATCAGCCTATCTGAATGCTTTCTGAAGGATCATGTCACTTGGAAGACTGGAGTAATGGGTCCTAAAAATTCAGCTTTTCCATCAGAAAGTTGTCCGATTGATTGAGTCAATGAGTCTTGTGTTCAATGCTGTTTGATTCTCCAGTTGGTTCTTTTGATTAATTAAAAAGAGCCATATCTATTGAATAAGTCCATTCTTGAATTGGACATCACTGGGTTTGGTCATCGAAGAGAACCCAATAAAGTTTCAGATTTTTTTTGGTGCTCAGTTTTTCTCTCCCATCACATGCCTTTCACATTCTCATAATGTAGCTAAAATATATTTTTGCAGACAGCACCACTCTGGAATAATTCTCAAAGAACTGCTTATCAGTCTGGCTCCACCAGTCTGCACCCACACACGCTAGGCTATCTCACTCTTCATCCACAGTCTATACACATAGCACAGCTTGGAGAAAGAGAGCCAACTAATAGCAGCTAATGATGTATTTTTGTTCTTATTACTGAAACCAAAGTGCCTCTAAGAATAACCCCATGTCACAGTTTGAGAGCATATATGCAAGTAATTATCATTTAAATGATGTCGGGGTCAGCTCTACAAGAGCACGAGTGGGGGCTTGAAATGTAATATAATTACAGTATATGCACTAGTCTCGTCTGTATAGCTTTAGGGGGAATTAATGAGCAGTAATCAGCTAGAGAGGAAGACTGTCAGAGCTGGTCAAAGTGGTTTGCTCGCTTAAACGCCTACGATTCCTTTCCAAGTGCTGCACCTGCGTTTTACGAGAGTTGTTTTTTTTTACTCTTCACTCTTCAGCTTTTCTATGTAAACGTGTACGTATAAACGTTTGATCACCGTTATTATCGCTCTGCTCTGTTTGAAAAAACTTGTAAATATTCCTGAAAGCACAGGCTACCCGTCTCTGATCTCGCCAGAATTTATTCAAAGAGCCAATAAAAATGCAAATGAAGGTGTAGATGTTGATACCATGTGGTTAGGTTTGTGTTAGACAAATGGACAGAATCTGATACTGTGCACGTTTTGTCAATATTTACTGCCTTTTTTTTAAAAATCAGTTTTACATTATTGTTACTTTTGAGCCAGTGTTGTTGAATTCAGTTGATTTAAATATGTTGCCACGTTATAATTATCTAGAAAGTCTTAGAAACAGTTAGAATGGGTTATTCTATACCATCTTTTTCCAGCAAAAGTGTTTATAAATTAGATATTATAGTTGTAGAATCAATATTATTATACTACAATATTATATTATATTACCAGGGCAGGTACATAGTTGAATTATTAAAATCCATGTTGTTGAACTTTGATTTATTTTGTGGCTTAAAATATTCATGATAATGGGGTTTATTTGTATTCTAAGTTCTGGGGCGATGGTGTCTACAGAGAAAAGTGCTCTTGAGTTATGAGAAATAAATGTGCCCTTATAAAGTGAATATAAATGCAGATTAAATGGGGAACATGGCTTGAAAGAGTGATAAATTACATGATAGTTCAAAAAAATTGAAAGACATTATTTGAAGTGAGCATTTTTAATAATCCTCCTCCTTAGGGCCTGGTGACAATACAGCATGAGTTGGCAGAAGTGTGTCAGCCAATAGAGGTTATTTTATGCTGTTTATAACACAGTATATTCATGGCACAAATAAAATTACAATTTATATTTCATCCCATTTGATAAATAATTTCTCATTCCTTTTCTCTTTCAGCGGGCACTGATGGGGCGTCCCCGTGCAATGACACACGCTGGGTGCAGAAGTGGCAGTCGTGGCAGTCATCAAGGCCGCTCAGGAGAACCAGTCTCTCTCTGGGCTCTGGATTCTGGCATGCTACAGGAAGACACTCCAGTCGCCGTCTCCTACGGGCCATCCCCAGACATGTCGCTCAGATACTGCAAGCAGATGTGCTCTGGCAGATGGGACACACTGGTATGTGTTAAATAATGGGATGTTGTAATTAATGTTCAACTCCTTTTGGAGATCAGGTTTGCGATGAAGCTTGTGTTCCTGTTTGTGTTCATATGCAGGCTCTGGGGTGAAGGTAGCGGTATTTGACACTGGGCTGAGTGAGAAGCACCCTCACTTTAAGAATGTTAAAGAAAGAACCAACTGGACCAATGAGAAAACACTGGATGATGGTTAGACATGAAACAATGTCATGATACAAGTTTAAACGCATTTAATTAATCATTATTGCGCTCTGAGTGAAGTTGACTGAATCAACCCAGATGAATTGTTCAGATTACAAGCATTAATCATGCTTTTATCTTCCTCTGTCTCGCATTCTTTCTTCAGGGTTGGGTCATGGTACCTTTGTTGCTGGGGTTATTGCCAGCATGAGAGAGTGCCAGGGATTCGCTCCTGATTCTGAGCTTCATATCTTCAGAGTTTTTACTAATAACCAGGTAGCACACAACACTCAAATCCATGATCCTATACAACCGCTTTTCAGGATTAAAAATGTCTTTACTGTCACTTTCAATCAATTTAATGCATCCTTGCTGGATAAGCGTGTAAATTAATGTTTTAAAAAATGTAACGCAGTTTTCACAAAAAGTATTAAGCAGCGCTACCGTTTTCAACATTGATAATAAGAAATGTTTCTTGAGCACCAAATCAGCATGTTAGATTGATTTCTGAAGAAAGGGATAGTTCACCCAAATGAAAAATCTGTTATTTACTCATCCTCAAATTGTTCCAAACATGTATGAATTTCTTTTTTCTGCTGAACACAAAAGAAGCTCTTTTGAAGAATGTGGTAAACCAAAGAATTTCTGGTCCCCATCAACTTCCATAGTATTTTTGTTTATACTGCTCCGTTCTTTAACTGGCATCGGTTTTCAGTTTTTGTATATTATTACATAATAATTCAGGCTGATTTTTACACATCTCCACATACGCATATGTTCTTCTTTTTTCTTTTCTTTTTTTTCTTCTTCTTCTTAGGTGTCCTACACCTCCTGGTTCTTAGATGCCTTTAACTATGCCATCCTGAAGAAGATAGATGTCTTAAATCTCAGTATAGGGGGACCAGACTTTATGGACCATCCTTTTGTTGATAAGGTATGGACAAATTAAATTGACATTTATTCATTCTGCAGGTGCTTTTGTCCAAAGAAACTAAAAATGAGAAACATCTCAATTTTGATAAGGGCCAACAAATTTTAATAAAGGTGCAGTGTAAAAATACACTGTACATCAATGTTTATGCTCTCTGAAATGTAGTGCTCTAATAAAAACTCTTGTTTAACAAGGTTTGGGAGCTCACAGCCAACAAGGTGATTATGGTATCTGCTATTGGCAATGATGGCCCACTCTATGGGTAAGAAAAGTAGTTTTTCAAGGACAAATTATATTAGATTTGGCCAATATTCCCAACATATCTATTGATACTGATTTTTAAAAAAAAATTTTTATTTGTGTCTTCCAGAACTCTGAACAATCCAGCAGATCAGATGGATGTAATTGGTGTTGGAGGGATTGATTTTGAGGACAACATTGCCAGGTTCTCATCCCGGGGCATGACAACATGGGTGCGTTCTGTCTTTTGGTGACATCACATTACTGAATTTTTCCTGTGCAGCTGCCTAAAGAGGCCAGTTAGAACATGTTTGTGCATTTTGATCTGACCTAAAAAGGGCAGACAGACAACTCCTGCTACACAGAGTTGGAGATACCTGGCCTCCCCCGCTTCAGGAAGGAGAATAAATTGAAGAGATGTACATGCACTTCAAAAGACTTAGTAAAAACCCTCTATTGCACCTTTGAAGTTGTTCAAAGAATTACAGCTTTGTAGATTTTCAATAAAGTTGCAAATAAATGAATGTCCTTGAGATAAGATAAATGAAAATGGATTTCCCAGTTAAAGAACTGGGTGATATTGCAAAAAAAAAAAAAAAAAAAATTAAAATTACTCTACTCTTAAGATCTTTCAGAATTTATTTAGTATTTATGAAACATTTGTTTTACTTATTATAATCTTAATATTTTTGTGAAAAGTGATACATTTTTCATGATTCTTTGATGAATAGAAAGTCCAAAAGAACAGCATTTATTAGAAATATAAACTATTTGTAACCGTGTGAATGTCTTTATTCTCACCTTTAAAAAAAAAAAAAATCAATTTAATGCTTCCTTGCTGAATAAAATTACTAAATTCTTTCAAAAAAAAAAAGAAAAGAAATACAAGAAACAAATGAATTGACAGAATCAATCTTATTTTCCACAGGGAATTGAATGGCACAGTTTCTCTTTTACTATCTTAGCTTTTGCTATATATTTGATGTAGTCCGTCCTCCCAGACTGTGATGGACTAACCTAATTTGCCAGTGTTTCCACTTTATACTGTTTTCATTTCACCTCCTTCAGTTCTCTTCCTTTCTATCTTTTTCATTTATATTGCTCTCATTTGTATTAGTCTCTCATAGGTACTTGACCCCATCTGCCTCTTTGCTTTATGGCCTCTGAGTCACTATGTGCCAGTGTTTCTTTTAAGTCTGTTTTCCAGTCCTCAACCCACAGGGTTGCTGAAATGATATCCCATCAACCCACATCCATTTAACTGAGCCATGTTGGTCTTTTGTCTTTCCAGCACTGTGTTGAACAGAGAGCTGGTGAACCCGGCCAGTATGAAGCAGGCCCTGATCGCCTCAGCACGCAGGCTGCCAGGCGTCAACATGTTTGAGCATGGCCTCTGAGTCACTATGTGCCAGCGTTTCTTTTAAGTCTGTTTTCCAGTCCTCAACCCACAGGGTTGCACTGAAATGATATCCCATCAACCCACATCCATTTAACTGAGCCATGTTGGTGTTTTGTCTTTCCAGCACTGTGTTGAACAGAGAGCTGGTGAACCCGGCCAGTATGAAGCAGGCCCTGATCGCCTCAGCACGCAGGCTGCCAGGCGTCAACATGTTTGAGCAGGGCCATGGCAAACTCGATTTACTCAGAGCCTACCAGATCCTTAACAGCTACAAGCCACAAGCCAGGCATGTCTCTGGCATCCGCACAAATATAGTGTTCTGCTCTTTGACTAGCATTCTGCTCGCGTAGCATGCTCACATTATCTTATTCATGTATGCTGAATTGGTTCATTTAAAATGTAGCCAGGCATCTCTGTCGCACACTCATTAAGATTTAATTATGTTCCAGCCTGATTAAAGAGTAGATTTGACCCGGTTCATTATCTTGCACTGGCTCTCAGTGAGGTCATCGTCCTCTAATGAATTTCTAATGGTGTTTTTTTTAATTTTTTTTATTCTTTAGCTTGAGTCCGAGCTACATAGATCTGACTGAGTGCCCGTACATGTGGCCCTACTGCTCTCAGCCTATTTACTACGGTGGCATGCCGACGATTGTCAACGTGACCATTCTTAATGGTATGGGTGTAACGGGAAGGATTGTGGACAAGGTAGGCAGTAATAAATAGACCGCAATGTAAACTTTTTATGTTAAATTGTAATTTCAAACATTCATGGTGCATTTGATTAAGCTCGGTTATGTTTTATATCCGCAGCCCATCTGGCAGCCCTACCTTCCTCAGAATGGGGATTATGTGGATGTGGCGGTGTCTTACTCGCCTGTACTCTGGCCCTGGGCCGGATACCTGGCTGTTTCCATATCTGTGGCCAAGAAAGCTGCATCGTGGGAAGGCGTCGCTCAGGGTCATGTCATGGTTACAGTGGCCTCACCAGCAGAGAATGATGTGAGTAACAGTACTGTCCCTGAAATCTCCAGTAAGGTGATAATTTGCTATTTTAATTTGTATTTGAAAGTGCTCTTCTCCTTAAATCATAAGTTCATTTTATTGGTTTATGACCACACTTCTTTCAGACTGTAGTAGTGTAATTTGAGATCATGACCTGCTGTGGTCTGTTTTTCGTGTGTTTGTATCCAGTCAGCAATAGGTGGTGAGATGACCTCTACTGTTAAGTTACCAGTGAAGGTAAAGATTGTCCCTACTCCGCCACGTAGTAAGAGGATTCTGTGGGATCAGTACCACAACCTACGCTACCCGCCTGGCTACTTCCCCCGAGACAACCTGCGCATGAAGAACGATCCACTTGACTGGTGAGCCTCGACCACCAAAAATAATCCACATTCAATCAGTTGTTAGAAAATGCATTGCACTGTGAAAAAGAATCTGTAGAGGGCAGCATTTCATAGCTTGTTTCTAGAAACCTTTTTACCCCAATTTTTCTTGTTTTCTTGTTTTGAAGGAATGGTGATCATATTCACACTAACTTTAGAGACATGTATCAGCACCTTCGCAGCATGGGCTACTTTGTCGAGGTCTTGGGTGCACCAATCACATGCTTTGATGCCAGTCAGTATGGTAGGTGTTCATCTAGTGGAGTATTTTCTGTATAAAGGATTCTGTCTTGAAGATGAATTGGTTTTGTGGTGTAAGTAGTGATGGAAATCAGCTGTCATCTGTCTCTGCATGCATGTTTATAGGGACCTTGCTGATGGTAGACAGTGAGGAAGAGTATTTTCCAGAGGAAATCACCAAGTTGAGGAGGGACATAGATAACGGCCTGTCTCTCATCATCTTCAGTGACTGGTACAACACATCAGTCATGAGAAAAGTCAAGTTCTATGATGAGAACACCAGGTACTGAGAACATCAAGGCATACCGTAATCTTTTGTGTCACTGTCTCTATCTTTAAAAGATGATTTATCAGTCCACTGTACTGCATGTAATTCTGGGTAAATGTTCAGTGGGGTCCAATAGTCCAAGGCCATTAGTAAAAATATTTTTTTTATGTTTAAAGAAAAAAATGTTAAAAACAAACAAATGTTAACACAAAATTTATTATGTTAATAATTATGTATTTAGGTCATGGGAAATATTTCTTTAATATTTTTACTTATTGCTTTAATCCTGAAACCTTTTACTAATTCTTTAGGTTTAAATGTAAAAAAAACCCTCATATTTCAGTTGTTCTGAAACTGTTTGGACACCACAGTATATGGCAGAAAACTTAACTAATGCTACTGCACAGAAAGTTAGCGTTTCAATAGACAGTAATTTGTGTCAAGACTGCCTTGCTAATTACTTGATTAATTGTGATTTCACCTGACATTTTTATTCAGCGATGGGTTTGTCTAATTTTCCAATTATCTTCTGTTTTTCTGTCCTGATTTAAGTAAATCGTGCTTCCCATTAGGGTATTTAAGTGCCCTAATTAAAAACTAATGTTATTTTGGGGGGATTAAAATTGTGTGGTTTCTATTATTGGATGTGACAAATACTTTTTAAATGGGGCTCTTAGTAAAGTGTTCAATTTGTTTATCAAATAAAGGCAAATTTTGAAACATGCCTTACACATTTGCAGGCAATGGTGGATGCCGGACACAGGGGGCGCTAACGTGCCAGCCTTGAATGACCTGATCTCAGTGTGGGGTATGGCCTTCAGTGATGGTCTGTATGAGGGGGACTTCACAATGGCAGATCATGACAGTAAGACTCTATAACTTCTCGCTATAACATAGCTGTATCATAGATTCTTGTTAAATGCATGATATTGAGTACACTGTTTTAATGGCGACAAGTTTACCTAAAACAAAAAATGGATTTCAATAATATACCATATCTTTTGCTTTTAGTGTATTATGCCTCGGGGTGCAGCATCGCTCGTTTTCCTGAGGATGGGATTGTCATCGCTCAGACCTTAAAGGATCAAGGTACACGGCACCTGCTGTGATCGTACACCTCACATCACTGCTGTATCCATGGAGACCAGCTGAAGGCTGCCTTGTATTCTTAATCCTTGGGATGCATTGTCTTTAAATATCTACATCTGACAAGGTTTATTGACATTTATTTGTTCTCAGCAATCTGTGGAAGCACCAGAAGCTACTGTCAGTGGACATGGACAAGGTTGTTTTGCCTAATGTGAGGCCATATCGGCCTCAGGTTCGACCTCTGTCTCCTGGAGAAAGTGGAGCCTGGGATATCCCTGGAGGTGAGGAAAGAACCCTTTGCTGCATGTTTAGGAAATAATCAACCAGATGTCACCCACAAAAGGGCTTTTTACAATTCAGCCAATACATTGCAGTAATCCATGTCTGTGTTTTTCTCAGGAATAATGCCCGGCCGCTATAATCAAGAGGTGGGTCAGACCATCCCAATGTTTGCGTTTCTCGGTGCCATGGTTGTTCTTTCCTTCTTTGTGGTGCAACTGACCAAGGCCAAGAGCAAGCCCAAGCGCAGAAAACCCAGAGTGAAACGACCGCTTTACCTTCAACAACAGCAACAACAAACCCCACACTCAGGCAAAAACCCCACCGTATGATCCGCTATATACCACATCTGGACAAACTAATGGGGAACAGTCTTCCCTGCGGTGTGTGTGATGCCGTAACCCCATGATAATGAGATCTGAAGGGCTGTGTATGTACGTTCTTGAGATTAACCAGCCTCCTGCGCCCAGATGAGGGCCTTGTTTGGACATCAGTGTTCCTTCTCTTGTCTTTATTCAACACTTGCCTTTCAATTTAGTGACCAAATGGAAGAATGTTCCTTTTTTTAATTTATTGATGAATTAATTGACCCTTGCTTTCTGACAAATTGGACAACCGAAACCAGCCATTCAGTTTCCTTGATTAACATATTGGACTTGTTTCCACCTGTCCTCATTTTTGTATTCAGTCAGACTGTTTTTATACAACTCTTGTGTTCTTGCGTATTTTGTAAATAGCCATCATGATTTCACTGTTGTTGGTGTTTTAAATATATCTTATCCAATATAAAGCAAGAAAACCTGCCTCTGTCTTTGTAATAAATCTTAGATGACAGTCTTCATATAACATTACAATGGAGGAAAAAACAAGAACAGTGTTTATCTTGTTTATCCAAGGGATGATTCAGGTAAACCATCAGAAGTATATGTGCCTATGCAACGGAGGAAAGCCATATATGACTTGGTCCATCTTTTTGTGTTTATCTTCATTACACCACACACAAACATATGTGCTGTCATATATCTTTCTAACAGGTTACAAACACCTTTAATTAAATTAGAATTAAATGCACATTCTTTATTTTAAATATAATGTCTTCCTGTGAAGCTGAATTTTCAGCAGCTATTACTCTAGTCTTTAGTGTCACATGATCTTTCAGAAATAATTCTAATATGCTGCTTTGGTGCTCGGGAATAATTTCTCATTATTAGTGTTGAAAAGTTTTTGCTGCTTAATATTTTTGTGGTACAGTAAACCATGGTACACTATCATTCAAAAGTTTGGGCTAAGTAAGATTTAAAAAAGAGAAAGAAATACTTTTATTCGGCAAGTGACACTGGAGTAATGGCTGCTGAAAATTCAGCTTTGTCAGCAGACTCCTCACAGGAATCAATTACATTTTTAAATTGTCATATTGTTTCACAATATTACTGTTTTTATGGAATTTTTTTGATAAATATATCTGCAAACATTTATTAGGCTATCTTTTTAATCCGCATTGGAAATCATTGTTACTGCTGAAAGTGCAAGAAATATAACAAATTGAGTTTCCCAAGGTAAAAAGCATTCTTCAGACTATCCCACACAACCATATTATATTTTTATTTATTAATGCATTATTTTCAGTTTATTGTAATTATCTTTATCTAATAATTAATTATTATAAGTAATTTGTTTTTAATTTAATTAATCATTTTTAATTCATTTAATGAATTCATTCATTTTTATGAATTAGATTTAATCTGATGATGATTATTATTATTTCGGTAGGCAATCACCTCTACCGTTACTCCAAAGTGCTGGAGGCTCATCTGGGTGACCCTAAGCCTCGTCCTCTACCTGCATGTCCTCATCTGTCTTGGGCTAAACCCCAGCCGCTTAATGAGACTGCTCCTAGGTCAGTACACATGAGACCGCTGCCATTCTCAACTACTGCACTGTCAGTGGAAACAAATCTAAATTGGGATGCATTGTCTTTAAATATCTCATTATTAGTGTTGAAAAGTTTTTGCTGCTTAATATTTTTGTGGTACAGTAAACCATGGTACACTATCATTCAAAAGTTTGGGCTAAGTAAGATTTAAAAAAGAGAAAGAAATACTTTTATTCGGCAAGTGACACTGGAGTAATGGCTGCTGAAAATTCAGCTTTGTCAGCAGACTCCTCACAGGAATCAATTACATTTTTAAATTGTCATATTGTTTCACAATATTACTGTTTTTATGGAATTTTTTTGATAAATATATCTGCAAACATTTATTAGGCTATCTTTTTAATCCGCATTGGAAATCATTGTTACTGCTGAAAGTGCAAGAAATATAACAAATTGAGTTTCCCAAGGTAAAAAGCATTCTTCAGACTATCCCACACAACCATAGGCTCCCTGTAATTGAATGCTGGTGTTCTTCATTCTAAATCGGATCAACACTGTCTGCTAAGCAGTCCTGTAGTTTCCTTCTCTTTTTTTGCTTCAGGCCAGTGTGAAATCGACTAATTCTATTAGAAGTGATAGGCGCTGGGAAGTCTCTCTAAATCTCGTTCCTGATCCATTTTTAATGGGAAGAATAGCCTGTGAAAATGTCACCAGTCCCTTCCAGGTGACGAAACCTGATAGAGGTTAATGACATGAAGAACATGGGAACTAAATCTGACCAGTTATCTGTGCTTAAGTGGATTTCCCAAATCTTGTCACAAAGGAGGTCACATGTTCCACTTGTCCCTCATTTCTGGAAAGTTCCCAGCCTTGCTTTTGATTTTTTTGGGCTCCAGACGAGTGACGGTGAGCCTGTAGCACCAGTGCCAAACCCCCACCCCTGGAACACATGCTGTTAAATGTTGATTTTGGGGGGGGATTCAAGTTAGACCAATCTACATTTTTATGTAACTGATTTAAACAAGTTATGATCAGTCTTAAAGAAAACATTTAGATGACCAACTTAAGACTAGCCTTTATACAACCGGCCACTGGGTATTCCAAAAAATGTATGCGTGAAAATTGAACAGCTCTGTAATCCTTTTTAACAGTTCCCTGCTGAAAAAAAGTATTTTTAGTATTTTTATTTTTAATTAAAATAATAATAATAATAATTTAACAACATTACTCAATGACATGCTTAATCTGATCGTATTTAACTCACACAAGTCTCTATGTAACATTGTTGTCGTACCGCTGTAAATGAATGCATGAACCCAAATGCTTTTCAGTAAATTACTGACGAATCAAGAGAGTTTGATTGGCCTGAAACACCAACCTCCCACCGCTCATTCACCTGACCTAAAGTTTGATTTCCCTCAGAGAGTGATCCAAACAGGGACGAACATGGAGGAGCTGGCTAAAGAAAGCATCAGCTTTTTAACAAAGCCCTCTCTGGACACAAACGGAGCGAAGTTGGGCTCGTTAGGAGCGGTTTTCATCATGCTGAAGTCGGCTCTGGGTGCAGGGCTTCTCATCTTTCCCTGGGCGTTTGAGAAAGCTGGAGGAATTCACTTAGCTGTCACTGTGGGAATGGCAAGTAACTCTGTGCGGTTGCTACAATGAAACACTGATTCTTTAAATATTTTATGTCTCAGTTAAGCTGGTTTCATCACTGTTGCTTCTACCATATCGATTATATGCACACTAAAAGAATTATCTATCCAATGTGTCCAATGATCTTTTGAGAGAACTATTTGATTAGTGTATACATATTGTTAACTCTACGAAGTCTGAATGACATATTTCCACTTATTTTAATTCTGTTCATGATATTATATATTTTGTCTTATTTAAACAGATTTCTCTTGTGTTCCTGATCAGTGGACTTGTCATCTTGGGTTATTCGTCTTCAATCAGTGGACAAAACACATATCAGGCTGTGGTCAGAGATGTGTGCGGTCCTGCCATAGGCAACCTCTGTGAGATATGCTATGTCTTCAACCTCTTCTTCATATCTGTTGCTTTTCTGGTCATAGTGGCTGACCAGCTTCAGAAATGTAAGCAACGTAAAGCCGTTAATGGGACTTTGAACTCTTTTTTTTTATTACTAATTGCTCATATAGTGTACTTTGTAAAGTAGTCATTATCCATTAGATCCTCACATTGATCCATCTCCATTCATTTCTCCCAGTGTGTGTCTCTATATATGAGTTAATCACAGGCTTGCCAGAATCAGAGATGCCATACTACTGGTACACAGACCAGAGATTTGCCCTGTTTCTCCTGTGTCTCTTCTTCATTTTCCCTCTCTCTGTCCCAAAGGAGATCAGCATACAGAAGTATACCAGGTGAGGAACTGTATTCTGTCAGTGTTTTTATTTTTTTTAATTTTTTGCATATTTTCTTGTCTATTGTTCAGAACAGTGTTATTATTGTTAACTAAACTATAAGTCATTTTTGGTCATTGAAATAAATATTACATGAAAAACTTAAAAATGAGAAAAGTTGCTTGGCAACTAACTGAAATAAATGTAGGTACAGAAAGTACTAAACCTGAAATAAAAAATAAATAGAAATAAAAAATGAATGTAAATTGTAAAAGCACAACACAATTACTAAAAATTAAAATGAATTAAAAATATATGAATGAATGAAAATATAAAAATAAAAGCTAATTTAAAATATTCATAATTGCTGTAACAGTATATAAATAATACATAACCCTTGTTCAGAAAGCACAGTTTTTTTCAGGAAGGTTGTTTTAACAGTTGTGTTTTAATGGTAATTCCTATAGCGATTATTTTTCTAGTTATGATCTGCTCAAGATGTATTTCATCAGCTAGACATTGGCGTTTACTCACAAGTCACAGTGATGTCCCATTTGTGAGTGAATGATTCTAAACTGGTTCTTTTTAGTGAATTGTGTGCAACAGTTTACAAATTATTCTTTTGGGTCTTAGTCAAAATGTTTTTTGGAAAGGGCATGGAATTTGATTGAAAGATATTAATGAATGAAAATATAAAAATAAAAGCTAATTTAAAATATTCATAATTGCTGTAACAGTATATAAATAATACATAACCCTTGTTCAGAAAGCACAGTTTTTTTCAGGAAGGTTGTTTTAACAGTTGTGTTTTAATGGTAATTCCTATAGCGATTATTTTTCTAGTTATGATCTGCTCAAGATGTATTTCATCAGCTAGACATTGGCGTTTACTCACAAGTCACAGTGATGTCCCATTTGTGAGTGAATGATTCTAAACTGGTTCTTTTTAGTGAATTGTGTGCAACAGTTTACAAATTATTCTTTTGGGTCTTAGTCAAAATGTTTTTTGGAAAGGGCATGGAATTTGATTGAAGACTGTGGGAAGCCTGTTTAGGTGGAAAGAGTTGCGAGTAACTGAATTAAAAAGACTGTTATTGTGCTTTCATGAATTTCATGAAGTGCTATTATTGCTTCTGTTTTTCATTCGGACTTTTATGGTCAATTGCCGTGACAGTGCACAGCATTTTGAATAGCTTTAAAATGACTCTTCTCTGCTTTGACTAATAAGCAAAGCTTTCCTCCCCACGCATCATCAAGATAATTTGTTTTATGTCAGCCGCATTTATTTTCTCATCAATAGTCTTTGATACTTATTTTTGCTCAGTGTTCTAGGAACTTTTGCTGCCACGTATCTCACTGTAGCCATCACTGTGAAATACCACATGAGGCCCATCCATGAGATCAATCTGTCGCCTCTTTACAGCAGTGGGTGAGTGTGGAGTGACGCAGCTTTCAAATTTAGTCGCAAATTGTATAAAAGATCCCAGCATCTTCAGAACCATCTTTTCCTCTTGCCGTGCCTCAACAAAACTTACTGTCATGCTGAAAGAATGTAGCTGAGAGAATGTCATTGGCTCATTCAACTGAAAGCAAAAGGTCACAGGAACTTTTATCTGTAAAGCCACCTACTTAACTATCATTATTTTTATTATTATTTAGAGTAAGCTCGTGGGCTTCGATGTTCAGCGTCATCCCGACTATTTGCTTTGGCTTTCAGGTGAGTTTTCTTGCTTTTATTCAACATGCTGCCATTTCACCTTTGAGGAAAAAAGAGAAATTGTTTCACTGAATATCATCACTCCAGTCCACAAATGAGGGGAAGCCAAAATTGCCTTTGCTCTCGCATTAATATTTAAGGTCAGGTCAGATGCAAAGCTTGAAAAATGGTGCATCTTTGAGGTGAGTTTTATTTGTCAACGCTGGGGGATTGTCAGAAATGTAATAAAAGTCCACTGGCATAATAGAAGAGCGCTGAATTACTCTGTGTCCGCTGCCTGAAGCTGATTGATTACAAGGCGGGAATGGAGAGAAGAGGGAAATGGAGATATGAAAAGAGCTGTGCAGCAGGGGATTCGGTGAGAAATGGCCTAGTGCAGAAAGTTAGTTATTACAGGAAAAGCTTTTTTCCGGTGTAGGCAAAGCGTGCTGGAGATTGTGCTTGTGCTGCTGATACTGTGTCTATTTCAGTGCCATGAGGCCTGCATTGCTGTCTACAGTAGTATGGAGAACAGGAAGTTGTCCCACTGGGTCTTCATCTCTGTGATATCCATGTTCATCTGCCTCATCATCTACTCTCTCACTGGTCAGTAATTAAAGCTTATTTACCGAAACTCAGTACCAAAACTTCATATGGAATCATGCTTCACGTACATTAACAAAATTGTGTTGTGAATGCTGAATTTTACAAACCACTTTTAACAGCCATTTTAATTTGTTCATATATATATATTTGTAAATTGTAAAGATTTTTTTTTTGAGTAAGGACACATTGATTAAAAGTGGCACTAAACAATTCTATTTTAAATAAATGCATTTGAACGTACTATTTAAAGCATCCTGAAAAAAAGATCACGTTTACACAAAAATATTAAGCAGCACAACTGTTTTCAACATTGATAATAATAAGATTTTTTTCTTGAGCAACAAAGCAGCATATTAGAACGGTTTCTGATCATGTGACACTGAAGAATGGAATAATGGCTGCTGAAAATTCAGCTTTGCATCACAGGAATAAATTACATTTTAAAATGAAGTAAAAAAATGAAAGATTTTAAATTATTTTATTACATTTTGAACAATAGTGTGTGTACACATATTTGAATCCTCTTTAAAGTAACTAAATTCAAGAGCACTCAAGTGAATTTAATGAAAAAAGAAGTTCTCTTTGTATTCACGTTGTCCCTGGCCCTGTAAGTGGACTTGAATGTCTTAATGTTAAAAGCTTCTTCTAGTTATATTTCACACAATATTTCTGAGGATTCTAATTTCTGATGATTTACTGAGCTGGTTGCTGTGCCAGATCTGAGGTTAAAGGTTTTATATATTTCTGACCACAGTCCTCTTGGCTTATACTTTTTTTTTTTTTTTTT